>NC_092873.1:274806453-275106453 GCF_028372415.1 Notamacropus eugenii
CCTGGAGTCAGGAACACCTGAGGTCAGATCTAGCCTCAAGACACTAGCTGTGTGACTCTGGGCAAATCATTTAGCCTCTGTTTGCCTAATTCATTGGAGAAGAAAATGACAAACCAGGCCAGTATCTTTGCCAAGAAAACCCTATAAGGGATCGTGAATAATTGAACAACATCATGTGCCAGATTCTATAAGTGATGAGAATAAAAATATAAATAGAGTGTCTGCTTTCAAGGGGAGAAGATTATGGGAGAAGATTAAAAAAAAAACAAGAAAAAAAACAAGAAAAAGAGGGTAGGGAAGGGCGAGGTGTGATCATGGTGGAATCTGTGAGCTCTCTTTAAATGGAAGTTTTATGAAGAGTACTTTACCCTGCCCTCCAATCAGAGGTCCCAAGGGCAATGATGAGGTATGAGTATCACTGATACAATCTTCTAGTATGTGTGTTTCCTGATGATAAAGTTCTCAGGGCCATGATCATTATGCAGTCCAGTTCAAAGGAGTGTAGCTGGGGGGACATAAACAAATACGGTGAAAGAAGTACAAAGTCTCATACAGTTTGTGGGAAATCTGAAAAAATCAAAATAAAATGAACAGATAGAACTCTGATTCAATGTGACAAAGCAAAGTGACTAAAAAATTTGAATACATGAGGTAGCCACTATCAAAGCACCTAATTTTAAGGAGACAAAGTTTAATGCATATTGTTAGAACAAACAAAAAGTCAAATACTGTATCTAAGAAACCATCAAAGAAAAGTTTTTAGATATTTTAGAAATAGAGAGCATGGTGAAAATATGAAGAATTTACCGATCAGCTCTCAAAAGCAGATCTTAAATTTAAAAAATCCAGGAATGTCATAGTCACAATCTCAAATTCCCAAGTCAAAGAAAAAGTACAGTCAGCAGCCAGAAAAAAGTAATTCAGGTACCTAGAAATGGCAGAATAATCTAAGATATACTTTAAAGGAGATGACTTCTTGGGATACAATATTCTAAAGGCACAAGTAAAAAGGCTTACTAGTAAAGATAATTTATCCTGCAAAAATGAGTATGATCATAGGACTTTGAGGAAGAATATTTAATAATAGAGAATTTTCAAGCTTTCCTGATTAAAAAACAAGATCAGGGTAGAATCTTTCAGCATAGTAGACAAGAAAGACCAAAAGGGTAAATGTATTCAAGTGATTAGAAGGGAGTTAAATGGAGTATATAAATTCTATTAGAGTGAGAAAAATTATGTCCCTTCACAGACCCACCATCTTTAAGGATCATAGAGAATAAAAGAAAATTAACACAGAATTGGAGAGAGTGGTGGTGATTTTGTTCTCCCTTTTTTTGAAAAAAGAAAAGAAAGGAATACATATGGGAAGAAATGTGGAGAGGACCTTGCAAATTATCATAATTAGAGTATGGCAGAAGAAGAATATAGTAACATAGAAAAGTTGGGGGAGGTTGAAAGTGAGCATCTCATGAACTTCCCTCTTTATTGAACGAGGCAAATGAGGGTTGAGCACATGCATGCCCACATACACGGACACATGCATAAACACACACACACACAAACAAACACAGTAGAGTATATATTAATTAATTCAATAGAGACAGGGAAAGAAAGAAGAGGAAAGAGTAGAGTTAGGAAGAATAGTCACAATTCAAACTTCAAATGAGGGTGGGATGGACCAAAAGGTTAGATTAAGGGTAGAGAATAGATGATAAAAGAAATATTAAAAGGAGAGAGGAAAAAAAGTATAAGAATCAATGATTGGGGACTGGGTTAGATAAAGAGAGGGGAGGGGCTTAGGAATAGATTAGATCACTTCAATTACAGCTAATTGATGTTTATCCTCTTTTCCAGTCATTTTTCTTTGTGGAGTTGTGAGAGTATGAAGAAAGGTAAAATTATAAAAGAATAGGAGAAAAGGAAAAGTACAAATTATAATCATATCTGTGAATGTGAATGAACAAACTCTTCCATAATATGGAGGGATAACAGAATAGATTAGAAAGTAGAATCCAAAGCTATGTTGTTTAAACGCACACACACACACACACACATACATACACATACACATGCACACACTTTAAACTTAAAGATTCTCTCAGAGTTAAAATGTAGTGCTGTAGCAATCACCAGAAATCTATTATTTTTTCCTAAATTTCTATTCAAGTTCATAACTTCCTGTTTATCCTTAGATTTGTCTTAGTAAGAAGCAATCCTCAACTACAATAGTTTTGTTGCCTATTTCTCCTTGTAATTCAAGTAACTTTCACTTTAAGTAATTAGGTGTAATGCCATTTGGTGTCCAGATGTTATTTAATTATTTGTGGTGCCTTTAAACAAAATCTAGTTTCTTTGCTCCTTTCTTAGCCATGCCTATTTTTACTGTTGACCTTTCTGCAGTCATGATTGTACTTTGAATTTTTTGAATATCGCATAAAGTAAAAGACTACCAGTCCAAATGGCTTTCTGTAGCCTTATCACTGGATAGTTGGTTAGTTGTTATTGCTGATTTTTGAGAGTTTCAGTGAAGAATAATTACTGATAAAATCAGAGGTATTTTGAAGTATTAAATGTTTTGTATTCTGTGTATTCATGAACTCATTCATGTGTGTACTCTTTCTCCTAAATATATTTTTTTGTGTGTGTGTGTATGTGTTTGTGTGTGTGTGAGAGAGAGAGAGAGAGAGAGACAGAGAGAGACAGAGGGAGAATGAATGTTGCATTTTTGCATGAGTCTTCACTGGTAACGAGAGAATGAATGTTGCGTTATTGTGTTAGTTTTCATCGGTACAACCTATTACACCCATCATGAGTTTCTCCATTATCTTGATTTTTTGGAGATCATGGTATTCTGTGATTTTTAACTGTACATTTTCACTAGCAGAATGTTATTTAAAAAGATGGATTTGTATGTCCATGAACAGTTTGGGATCATTGAAAACATTGTAGCTTCCCAAGTGCAATCTTGATGAGTTGTCTTATTTATTTATGGACCAACATAATCATATATCTTCAGTGCCTCCCTAAGATATTTGTACTGATAAACTAATTCAGTGCCATCCAGCTACACATCAGAATCATGATAATTGCCATTCTTCATCCTCTTATTTTTCTTTTGTGCATTTTTAAACTGTTCTCTTTTGGGTGGCTCTGGCTGTCATGAAGGAGAGCTTGTAATGTTTTGGCATGTCACCTAATCCACAAAAGGAGCATATGGAACCTCCCTTCTTCCTCCTATCCCCTGCTATCTATAGGCATTTCCTCTTTTAGAATTCTATTCAGGAAATCCTCTGTGAATGGCTAACCCTTTGGTAAGCATATTTTTTCCTGCTTAATACCTCATTTAATTTTAATAATCAGAAAATCAACAAAGATATTTCTCATCATCCATCAAAAATCTTATGTATGCTTAAACTAAGAATCATGGTCATGCTTTTTTGGATGAGAACTTTTAAGATTGTATTTTACTCATATTTTTTTAATAATCAGCAAACAAAAAAACCTAGGAAAATGCTATATTCTCTATATCTTTCAGTCAGTTTTGTAACTGAAGATCTAATTTATTGTAGAATATTGTTTATAAAGAGATGGCACAATGGATAGAGCACTGTGTTTGAAGGTTCCTCTCTAGGAGTTCAAATCTGGCCTCAGATACTTATTAACTGCGTGACCCAGGGCAAGTCACTTAACCCTATTTGCCTCAGTTCTTTATCTGTTAAAATGAGTTCAAGAAGGAATGGCCACCTGCTCCACTATTTTTACCAAGAAAACCCCAAATGGAGTCATCAGGAGTCAGACACAACTGAAAATGACTAAACAACAGCAACCTACCTCTTTTTCATATTTTCATCAAGTATGCTCTTGTATGTGTGTAGATCCTTTCCAATAAAAGATACTATAGAGAAAAATTAGATATTGTAGTTTTTATCTCTTTTCACATGCCTTTTTAAATGGTAACACTCATAATTTTTCTGATTCTTCTAGTATCTTCCCTCCCTGAAATTCCATCAGCTGATTCTTTAAATGACTCCTATGTCAGTAACCAGTGACTTCCAGTACGTCCAGATTGTCAGTTTAACTTGTCTGCTTGTCATTTTAGTGCCTTTTGTCTCGCTTTTTAAAGAAGATATTCATGATATACTATTGTAAGGCATCTGAATAGTCTACAACCCTTTGGCCTCTTTCTTTTAATTCCAAACTATATTTTCAAACGTATTTTTGTATTTTCTCTCATCCACTTTTGAATGTAGTCAACTTACTATCATAGCATTATGTTGGCTTGGTTGGGAGGATGTTATCTGGGTCTTTGGATAATTTCAACATTTCCACCTTCTGCAAGAGCTGCTGAATAAGTTGCATTTTGTTTCCTCAGTGTTATTTTTTGTTTTTTTGTTTTTCTTTTTGCTTATGTTAATCGTAAGCCCTGCAAGATGAAATAGCCCAAGGATGCCATCATACATTCATTGGTCATTTTTTTTGTCACTGATTTCACTCATTTTTTCCTTCTCACATCTTTTAATTATTAATTTCTTTTCCTATATTAAAAAAAATACAACAGCTTATTTTAAGGTCTTTCATTTGGCCATGTGATTCTTCCTAACACTGCAAGTACTTAATTCTTTTAAGGATTTTTTTTGGATAATATTTTTACTATCTCTTTTATTTTAGCTGATTACTAGCATTCTAGTAGTCTAGTATTAATACTCTCTTCATTTTTAATTTTTGTTGGTTTCTATTTTCATCTGTATTATTCAGTTCTTTTTGTTCTTCCTGGTGTTTCTTAATATTTACTGTGTGATATCCGGTGAAAGCATGGATCCCTTTAATCCCCTCAATTTCAGCATCTTAGATTTGTCCGTATATTTGTTCCTGGGCACACAAGGTCACCTCTTTCATTTGCCTGTTTAAGTTGAACCTGTGACCTATTTTTTCTAGTTAACTGCAAATGTTGATTACATTTGTAATAGGAATATAATAGTACTTTTTTCTGTTTACATTTGTAATAAGAATATAATAGTAATTTTTGTCTGAATTAAGTATGGAGGAAGAATCCCAGTTCTTTTTGGGTAGCTTTTTAAAAATCAGAATAAAAACACTACTCTTTTGAAGCATCAAAGGATAAAATGTGATAATATATGGAAGCACTTTGAAAAATTATGAGCTTTATATAAATATAAGTTTACTGCTGCTGCTTTTGTTACTATGCTATTTTAGGGCAATTGAAAACAATCCCCTTAGCTTAGCTTAGCCTAACTGTGACTTATTAAAAAAAGAAAGGAAAAAAGAAAGAAATGTCCTAAGGTTAGGTACAGGTGTCTGCGCAAAGCAAATATGCCTTTGCAGCTTCTCACATCGTGTATGTAAATTTATTTTAAATGACAGAATGTTATTAGTGGCAGCTATGAATGGTGGTTCCCAGTTGAACAAGTGTATCCTAATTTGCTTCATAGATGCAAACTTGTAGACATTTGCCACAAGGTGGCGTTTATAGCCAGTAAGACATTTCATGTACTGTAACCTGATGTTACAATTCTTCTAAGTATTCTGGCATTGTTCTACGTGCAGCCTTGACAGAATGGGACAAAGTAGCAATTTTTAGACTGGGAACGTAATCCAAATTCTACTCTGTTATTTTTGCAATATTAATATTTCTAAAATTACAAAACAACAGATGACTTCCTGAAGTCTTGCCCATATAATCTTTCAAAATTATAAAGGTTAAATTTGGACTTCTGCAGTATTAGAAAAAATTGTTTTTCCATGGTAGTATGATATTTTTTTCTGAATTAAAGTTAATTCAATCAGTTTTAAAGTTACTCAGTTATAAGGGACTATTTTAAAAATATATATTATTTATTATGAATTTAGCAGTTGTCAACAAACAAACTTCTCAATATACAGAGGACAAAGAGATTTGATATCAAAACATTATGTCAGTGTATTTATTAATTGCATATTAAATTTAGTATGATAGTAACAAAATTTTCCTATTTGTGTCCCTGAACTTTTTTGCTTTCTGATGTTTGTGTTCTAGTAATCTTCCTTCTTTTTTTCCATCTCTCATACCATCTGATTCCCCAATAGCATATCTAATAAGTACAACCAAAGAGAATAAATGAATGCCTTAGCCTTATCTGAAAATGTATGTCTTATGCCATACCTTTAGTCCATCACCTGTTTGAAAAGATGAATAGCGCTTCATCCTTATACTTCTGAACTCAAAGCTATTTTCTAAAGTAATTTGCCTACATTTTTTGTTTTTATATGTAATGAACAATCTAATAACGTTTTCAAAATTCTGGAGTCGTTGAGTTGCAGCTTATATATGTAGTATCCTAGACAGGGAGTACTTGGTCTTATGGAGTACCAAAACTAGGACAGATGCTTATTAAGACACAAACACTTTTTCATTTTAGTCAGTATTGAACCTAATTTTGGTCACAACCGCATTTCGACTATTTACCTTTATTAGCAGTGCTATTAAGTTTATTGCCATAATACTGATTTCAGTTACATGTCAGTATTTCAAGACTTAACACCATGAAATCTTAGTCTGAAGCTACTTCATGTCATTAATGATGACACTGATTCTTAGAAGGGGACCAATCTGGCTAAACAGAGAGAGGCTTATGTCCTCCAGTCTGAGTGACCACCTTCTGCTTAAGGAGGGGTGCTAAGAATCATGCCGTTTTTCACTTATATCTAAATTGTCATTTAACTGTTAGTACTCCAAATTTGATATCCCTTTCTAGTGACCAATAAAGACTTCTGGAATAACTGAAGTATAGCAGTGCTGACCTCTTCTGATGAATTTACCCGGAAGACAAAAGGAAGTTGCAATTAAATGGAAGAGTGATTCAAGGTTTTCCTAGGTTCAGGGATAGGTTTTATCATACACCCAAAGGCAACAATACAAATTTCATGGGATTCTGCTTCCTGTCTCTGTGAGAACAGATTATGAGAGAAGAAGCAGGAAAAGTCAAGAACTTGAGCCAAATGAGAAAGAGAAGAAATTTATATAGGTAACTTAGAGGGCTTTGAACTAGTGAAATAAGTCAGAGGTTGAATTTGGGAAGGAGAAATTTGGCAAAATTTGGGAGAATTTGAGGACCATTTGAAGGAGAATATTTTCCAGGGTCAGCTACTGGTCCAGAGGCCAGATCAAGCACAATTAATTAGGGTGTAGTAGGCTGAAAAGGCAGCTAGATGGATCAGGCCTGGAGTCAGGAAGACTCATGACACTAGCTATGAGACCCTGAGCAAGTCATTTAATTCTGTGTGCCTCAGTTTTCTCATCTGTAAAATGAGCTAAAGAAGGAAATGGAGTATCTTTACCAAGTGTCTTTACCAAGAAAACCTCAGATGGAGTCAGAAAGAGTTGGACACAACTGAAAACGGACTAAACCACAAAAAATAGCATGGTGGAAGATTAAGGAACAAAACATTCACAAATTCATACAACCTCCAAGAAAGGAGCTAGTGATGAAGCCCATGACCTCAAATGTCTGTACACAAATGCCTAAAGTTTAGGCAAAACAAGAGAAAGTCCTAATGGGGGGAGGCAAATTTGACCTCATAGCTATCACTGAGACCTGGTGAAAAGAAATCTACAACTGGACCATAGCTCTGAATGGGTATAACTTACTGAAAAGAAACAAGTTAAATACAAGGTGTTGGTGGAGAAGGTGCTAGTGTTCTGTATTAAGGAGGTGTACTCAAATGTAAACCCTGGAACCATAGGGAAGAATATTACAGTGGGTATTTAGGGAATTGTGGAAAAACAGAAAGGTTTTTGTTTTTTATTAAAAAATTTTTAAGGCCACCCACACTTTGAGGCATTCACTTCTGAAACTTAGTTTCTGCTGAAATAATCTTTTGGAATTCTCTAAGAACTCAGTACCACTACCATGCCATGATGAGGCATGAGAAGAGAACTGTAGATTTGAAAAGAAAAACGGAGACAAGGAAGCAGCATTTAAAAAAAGTGTTTCATTTAGAGAAAATCTAGAATGAACAACATATTTTGTTCAATATTGTTCATGTTCTTCAGTGATTCACAAAATCCTAGATTCCTGCATCAGTGTGCTCTGGGAATTATGAAGGTGTATGACTGGAATGTTGCCCTCAAGAGTCTTTCAGGTTGTAAAATGATATGGAATTGTAGTCATTTGCTACTTTAAAGAATTTTCCAAGTATAGGGTACAAATTTGCAATTTTCAGTGGTTGCTGTGTTCCTACTTGAATAAAATTAATACTCAAAAAAATCATGGTATCTTAGAAGGGAGCTTAGAGGACACCTAGTCCAAACCCCTTTCTAGAGAAAAAGGAAATAGACCTCCAGAAGTAAGTTTCTCAGGCCATCATGTTTGTTAATGACAGAGCTGGCCTTCGTCCCTTTGCTCTTTCATGTATGTACCATGTCTTCCTTGAAAATCATTCATTTAAGAGCTTCTCCAACATGTCTCTTCTAGGCTGTTTATAATTTTTCAGTATTTATGGCTCAGTATGACCTGCTTAGTTTTGTAAAATAAGAAAATTTATAGTAAAATCTGTGCCACTTAGTACTTAACCCAACAGGAAAACTCTAGAAATTAGTATTTTTTATGCCTTTCCATACAAATCTTTAATCTACCAACTGAGGTTGAAAGCCAGAGCTAACTAGAATTGATGCCAGAGCTTCTCCTTACCTTGCTTCGCCTAATAAGGGTGAAAATAGTATAATTCTCTTGCCAACATAGACACTAATCTTATCAGAATTATAACTGGCCGTACAATTTAAAGCTGCAAGGGACCTTAGAGATCATCTAGTATCTTATCAACAATTTTCTGCAGAGGAAGCTGAAGTTCATGATGATTACCGATCAATTAAGCAACATTCATTGAAGTGATTACTATTTGCCAGACATTGTGCTAAGTACTGAGAATACAAAGAAAGGCAAAAATCCGGTTCTTGCTCTCAATGTATTGGAATTCTAATGAGGATGACAGCTTGCAAGTAACTGTGAACATGCAAGATGTATACATCGTAAAGGATCGAAAAGCAAGATGAGAGAGACCTTGAACTGAGTCTTGAAGAAAGCCAGGTAATCCAGGAGACAGAGATAAGGAAGGGAAGCAGTCCAGGCATGGGGAACTGCCAAAGCAAAGGCAAAGAGTCAGGAGATAAGAGGGTTCTGTGCAAGGACCAGCATGAAAGCCATTTTTTTTTTTTGGATTGTAGAGTATACCTGATAGAAAGAAAGCGTTAAAAAAAAATGGGAAGGGGCCAGGTTTTGAAGGGTTTGAAAAGTCAAAGAAAAGTGATGAGGACATGAACCAGAGTGGTCACTGCCTGTAAAGAGAAGGGGATATATAGGAGAGATGTCACAAAGCCAGCTACGCTTGCCTTTAGGATAGATATGTGCAGTGAGTTTGAGAGAATTTTAAACACTACATGGCATGCCCAAAGTTATAAATAGCAGAAATGAGTCAAACTCAAATCAACTTAATTTTGAAGTCAAAATTTCATTTTCTTATCACTCTTTCCATGTTTTTGTTTTAGGCTTTTAAACCCAAAATCTTTTGCTTTTCTGTTTAATGCATTTCTTAATCTTGATAGCTTTTTTTAAAAAAATTAATGCATTGTCCTAAGCAATGCATTAGTATTCACCTCAAATATTAACAGACCCAGGGGATGAACTCCAATGCATTGAAAAGAATTTCTGTGGAGGATTTATGAATGGACATGGGCAAGAATCTCACAGCAAGAAAATCGTGGAGGTCATAAATTTAGAACTGAAAGGTACCTTGGAGGTCATCTAACTTAGTTCCTTCATTTTATGGATGAGGTCCAGAGAAAGCAAAAGGTAAAACAGGAGAGTCGTGTTTTGAATCTACATTCTTTCAATTCAAACATGGGCCTTTTCAAACTCTACCCTGTCCACCCTAGGGGAAAGGATACCTATACCCATGAGATCACAGAAACTTAGAAGTAACCTAGTATTGTCCTTCCAAAGGATTCAGGCTTTTGGCCCCAAAGGACAGTTGAGTAGCCTGGCCCAAGCTGGGTCCTTTGTACATACTGACTTTGGGCAAGTCATTTGCCTCTCTGGGGTCTTAGTTACCTCATCCATAAAATGAATAAGAAGGGCTGGAATGACTTCTAAGATTGCTTCTACCTCTACCTCTAGGATCTTAAGAAAGGTATAATAATTGAGAAGGAAGCTGATTATTTTGTGATTTGTGAGCTTAATGTTAGTTCAAATTTGTGATTGCTTTCCACTCCTTATCCCATCCCACCCCCCTAGCTGACTGGATGGAACTTTTTTTTTTTTTTTTTTGGTTGGATGGTGGTGTTGTTTGTATTTGCCATAACACCAGAGGAGTTGTTTTCCAACGTGACACCATCAAGATCAATATCCAAAATATCTTGACTGAAATTATGTAAGGATGTTGAATCTTGTCATTTGTTATTTCAGTTCTGTCAAACATGATTTTCTTGACTCAGCACTGTGTGATTTAAAAAGATATCATTGTTCACAATGGGCATGATACAAAACAGCAGTCAACTAATACAGACATTTGTTAAATGTAAAAGAGAAATTGGACTTCTTGGTTGTGCTGCCTTTTCATTCTTTGTGACTAGAGTCTACTTGAAATAAACCACCGGTTCTATACATTTTTCAAATTCAGAAGAAAACAAGAGCCTGGGATGCAGACCCCTGTTTTTGCATTGATGTGGTTTATTTTTCAATATTCTATTTTTATAATAATGTATCACAATTGGGAAAAGGAAGCAGAGAATACATATATATATATACACACATATATATACACACACACACATATATATATATATATATATATACACCCACATCCACATATGTATGTATATATATATATAAAACAGAACTATAGAACAGAAATGAAGAACTATATGAAGCCTTATTGAAGTAATTTGAACTGTAATTTTAAAAAAATCATTTTGTTATTGAAATTTTTGTGTGAAGTAGAATAACAAGTCTCTTCAATTTGTCTGTTTATACTTGTCACTTTGTCTCTGTGATGTCACCTAGCCCATTTCTTGAGTTTCTACCGGATGGCCCTTCTTTTTCCATTCAAAAAAACCCCAAAAAAGAGTCATAGGATGAGAAATGTAAAGTTGGAAAGAATCTCAGAGACCATTTAGTCCAACCGACTCATTTTACAGATGAGGAACCTGAGACCTTAACTAAGGTTGTGACTTGCCCAAGGTTATAACAGTCATAAAAGTATTGAGGTAGACTTTGAATACCAGACCTCTGACTTGAGATCTAGTGCACTCTCCTCTGTACATTGATGCCAGAGGCCTGGGCAACTGGGTTGACTTGTAATAGGACTGACCAAAGTTAGGTCAGCAAATCAAGTCAATTCAACAAGTACATTTTGTGTTTGCTTCTGGGAGGGTTGCACACATCTGAACTTGGTATGTCAGTAAATCAGAGAGCTATTGAATTAATTTTCTGAAGAAAAGCACCAGTGATTTTGGTGTTAAAGCCTTCTAATATTTCTGCCTTTTGAAAATTTAAGAATGATGTCACTGATGCTAATTGCTTTCTTGTGTATAGCTGTGGCAGAAGAGATGAATGTATGAGGAACGGGTCTTTATATATTATACTTGAATGTGTTTTCTAACATGCCCCTCATCAGCATAGCTTGCATATATGTACAGGTAGCATTGCTTAGTGGCTAGATCACTGAGTTTAAAATGAGAAAAACCTGAAATTGAATACACCTTTGACATAGGTGACTCCTAGGAAAGTCACTTAATCATTTTTGTGCCTCAGGAAAATCCCTAGGCTTTAGGTTGGAAGAGGGAATTCCATAAGCTTATTAAATCACTGTTCACTGTGGGAATAGTTGTATGTTGTTTTATAGTCTGTTTTCTCCAAAAGTTTTTAACACTAAAACCCAGGGTAGCTATGTAACCTCTTCAATGTCATGCTCTTCTGTTTGGCATTAAAAACCCTCCACTATCTCCTCTAGCCTGCTCTTCCAGGTTTATTACACATTACTCCATTCTGTGCACTCTACATTTTAGCCAAATTGCCTTATTTGCCCTTGTTTATACAGAACAATACATGTCCCACTTTAAGAACATTGCCTAGGCTCTATGCAATACATTCACTTCTTCCACCTTATAGGAAACCTTTCCTGATCTCACCTAATTACTTGTACCCTTAGACCCCATAAAATGCATTTTCCTTGTTGTTTTTGCATCCTCATTACAATAATACCTGACAGTTAATAACATTTGTGGTGCTTAATAAAAGCTTGCTGTTTGAGTAATTGTTACAACTATACATTGGGGAAATTAGAAATAGGACACAGGTTCCTAAGTATTAGATTACTACTCCTAGGAAAGTGACTCAATATGACTACCCCAACTCAAACCTTGCCAAAAGTATGGTCCATGTTCTACACATGATGGATAACTAGGATAAGCTTTGAGTCATATGCAGTGATGAGCTTTTCATGCAATCTATTTTGGATTCTTTGAACTCTCCTAGTTTGAGAAGCAGGATTGAGCTGCAGATTCTTGGACCAAGTTAGGTATTTGTACTGAGCCCTGCTCCTTACCTCTCTCCCTGGGATTCACATCTGAGCTGAGCTTAAATTTTCCAGAGGACTAAAGCAGAGATGGCCTTGTGCCTTGTCTGGATTCCTGGGAGCATTGTTCTTCCTTCTTGAACATTTCCCAGAGCTAATTGTTCAGAAGATACAGGACTACTTGATTTCCTTGAGTGTCTAAGCAACTAGTCTAGAACACACTTTATAGGGGGAAGCACTGAGTGATGGTTCCACTTACCACCTGAGTGACTTGAGGAGTAAGGGAAGTTGTTAAACTGTCTTTGGGTTCTCATATGTAAGGTAAAGTAGCCAAGAAGTGAACATTGTGTACAAAACTGAATGACGAAGATTTTGTATACCCAAAGAGTAAATCAAAAGAACCCACTTCAATGGGATAGTATAATGGAAAGGATATGGAATTTTGAGAGAGAAAAAGTGGAGTTGAGTCCCACTTATCTAGCTATGTGACTCTGAGTGAGCCTATCTTTCAGAATATCGCAATCTTAGGTTGAGGCCATCTAGTCTAAAGTATCCTTGAATGCCTTTTTTTGGGACAGGCAACCTTTTTTCAGTATAATTCTATATAAGCAGGATTTGATATTTTATCTTCTGTTTATTTAAAGATCTTTTAAAATAATAGTTTGCTAATCCTGAGCTAACCAATGGCCTACTTCTTAGTCATTTGGCAGAATTGTTTGCTTGTATTTGTAAATTTTTTGAAAGATATTCCAGTTCTAGTTTTAAAAATTCATGTTTCAGTCTTCCTTTTTTTTTTAATTGGAAAAATCACGGGGGGCAGGAGAAATTTTACATAGGGCACTTGTTTTCTTGAAATAAGTTGGAGGCTTTTTTTTTCTTTTAGGTTTTTGAAGAAACTTCATGGGGGTTGGAATGGGAAGGAGTAAAGTTGACAGAGATAACAAGTGAGGCCTTATTCTCTCTCTTCCACCATGATAGTGCAAGAGCAAGGACCCAGACATACACAGGAGGGCTTGCTATACAGGTTGTTAGATGCTTTTCTAAAAGGAAAGCAACTTTTGAGGGGTCAACAATCTCTTTAATGAAGCACATCTATCATTCACTTAGTTCAGGGGGATAAGTCAGCACCCTGAACTTCAGAGAAAATACAGAGAAATAAGGTCAACAGACAGCTTCCAACTGTCTGATCATAAGCAGTACATACGTAGTTACCAGAGAGAGAAACACCACCATCTGGGTTTTCAAAACCAGGGGCTCCTTAATGGCTACCCAGAATCTCCTCTGGCTAAACAGACACTTCCAGTGAGTAAACCCCAAAGTAAAACCTCACCTCAGAGTACATGTACTCTTTTTAGGGCTGGAGTGCATGACCCTCTAACCCAGTGCCTTATTAGAAATTAACAAAAAGTATTGGGGCTTGGTAATGGGCAGGGAAAGTCTTTAAGTCTCTTCTCCCCCTCTCCGCCCCCTCCCCATTAACCTTAAATTTCCATTAAATAGTTGACTAACAAAATTTGCTTAAACCCTCATGGGAACACCGTCATATTCCCCAGATTCCGAGATTCAAATGACTTCCCTCTCTGCCAAAATAAATACACAAACTCCCAGACCCTTAAATAAGTGAATATATGTACACACATGCACATATGTATATATGTGTATGTATATATACATATATGTATATACACATACATACATATGTATATATATTAAATATACATATTATATATGTATATAGGTATATATATTTAAAGAATTAATAGATACTTTATGAGGGAAATAAAATAACAAAAAATAACTTTCTCAAACTAGGATTCCAAATAGTGATTTGAGGCCTTTAAAACAGTTACATATACTGAACCTTTATGAAGATTTGTTCGTTAAACTCTGCTACTTCGTACTACCCCCAGCTTCTTTCTGCTTTCTTCACTATTACCAACTTAGTATCTCCACACGACACCTACAGGAAAGAAAAGTAAATGCTTTATCAAATAAGCATTCATCAAGTATTTATTTTATGCCAGCCTTTTCGAATGGATACAGGGGTAGAACAGGAAGCAGTCTCCTCAAGTAGCTTTCATTCTATTGATGACCCAAAATGCGCACATATAAATTTATATGAAATATATATCAAGTAAATGCAGAATAACTTGGCAGGGATCAGGGAAGACCTTATGTAGGAGGTGATATTTAAGCTGAGCTTTGATGAAAATTAGAGATTCCAAGAGGCAGAAGTGAGAAAGAAGTACATTCTGTGAATGGGAGACAAACTAAATGAAGTCACCTCAATGAAAATTACAGAGTGAATTAAATGAAAGAACTTTTCAAAGAATGCTTAAAGTTTGAAAGTAATTCCAAAGGTTTGAAAAGGCAAGCAATCTATTGCCCGGAAGCTAAGTGTCCATTTGAGCCTGAGGGGTTAATTGGTTGTTGTTTTTGTTTTTGTAAATAGACATTTGTAATAATAGAACTAATCTTTAAATAAGTATGGATATATTTGTTTCTTTACTTATATAATAATAGCACTTTAAGGTTGATTTTCAAAGCAGTTTTCAAATGTCCTCAGAGTCCTAGGAAGCAGATACTATTATGATCCCCATTTTACAGATGAAGAAGCTGAGGCAGAATCAGGTTAAATGACTTGACCAATATTACCTAGCTTATAAATGCCTGAGGCTGGATTTGAACTCATATCTTTCTGACTTTAGATCCAGCACTATATCCACCGTGCCTTACATATGTACATTTTCTACATATTCCTGGAAGAATTTAAAAATCAGTTAAGTTGCTTTCACCAGATTGATTCTGTGATCTTAAGAAACTGCCAGTTCTAAATGTCTGTGCTTTATCCCAAATTTCCGTTGTCTTAAATTGATATATATTCCACAAATTTCATGTTCAGATTTCTGGACCTCAAATCACAAAGAAATCTAAAATGTTTGGGGATGGGATATTTATATGTGATATGTTTCTGGGGATTAATATGGGGTTTACTAAGTGACATTTGGGGATCACATTTGAAACTACATTTGACTGAAATTTTCTCCAAGCATTAGAGTTACAAATAGCAGACTTAGCAGGAAGATTAGATCACTAGATGGCTCTTGTAAGTGAAGCACTGTGTACATCTTATGCTGATGACATGTGCCTGCTTATTCAACACACTTCACTAGAATTGTACAGAGAAACCAAAGAGGATAAAACACATTTTAAATATTACCTACTTCATCCTTTTCTTCTGGTCTTTCCTGCTTCTGTTCTATTTAAATAGCATTCATGAACTTTTGCTTTTTATTCTTAAAACTTAATATGAACCAGACTGTAATGATAAATTTTTCTTTTGGCTAAATTTCAAACTTTCCAGGAATCAAAGCATTACAATAAAATTCCAATAGAATTAACTTAAAATGTGTTTATATTGGACTGAGTTTTAAAACTGTATTTGTCCTTAGACCTATGACCAGCTACCCCTAGTGGGGTAGCAGAAACCACTGATAATGAACAGAATGATTACATGTAGGGATGAATACTAGCTCACTTTGAGTTCCAAATTCTCTCCGGTCCTTCCTGTCCCTCCCCATTGCGAAGGCAAGCAATTTGTTATGTTATACATGTGTAGTCTTGCAAACATATCCATAAAAGTCATGCTGTGAAAGAAAACAGACAAAAAAACACCTCAAGAAAAAGTAAAGTATGCTTCAGTCTGTATTCAGATACTATCAGTTCTTTCTCTGGGGATGGATAGCATTTTTCATTGTCAATTTTTCAAAGATGTCTTGGATCATTGAATTGCTGAGAATAGCTAAGTCATCCATAGCTGATTGTTTTACAATATTGCTGTTATTTTGCACACAGTAAATTTCACTTTGCATCCACCTATGCAAGGTTTTCCAGGTTTTTCTGAGAGCAACCTGCTCATTATTTCTTATAGCACAGTGGTATTTCATCATAATCACATACCACAGCTTGTACAGCCATTCTCCAATTAATGGATATCTATCTTATTTTGTTATGCACCTACCACCAAAAAAGTCCTGCTATAAATGGTACTTTTGGTGCCAAAGGTATTTTATTGAATAAAAGAGACTTTCTTTTTATCAATAACCTCTTTGGGTAATATGCCTTGTACTGGACTCTCAGGATCAAAAGGTATGGATATTTTTGTCACTTTATTTCCATAATTCCAAACTGCTTTCCAGAGTAGTTGTTCTGATTCACAACTCTATCAACAGTGCATTAATGTTTCCATTTTTCAACAACCCTTCCAACATCATTAGTCCCATTTTTGTCATATTTGGGTCAGTGTACAAGGAAGATGGGACAAAAAGAATCAGGAAGTATTCAGTAGAGGAGGTAGCCATTTGAAGGCACAATATAAAGTTGGTAGGTTTTTAGCAGATAGAGGTGAAAGAGGAGAGATTTCCAGGAATTGGGAATAGTACAGACAAATGCAAGAAGATAGGTAGACATGGGATGTGTTCAGGGAATGTTGAACAATCCAGTTTAATGAGAAAAAGGGCATGTGAAAGAGAGTAGCATGGGGTATGGCAGAAAAACGGGTTGAGGTTCAGATTATAGTAGGTTTTGAATGTCAGGTTAAGGAGGGATGATTTTATTTGCTAGATAGAGGGTAAGGACATGAGCATTTATTATGCACCACAATGTGTTGTGTTAAAAGTTTTACAAATATCTCATTGATTCTCACAACTCTAGGAGGAACGTGCTACTATTATCCCCATTTTCAGACGAGGAAACTGAGGTAGACAAAGGTTAAGTGACTTACTCAGCATCCCACAGACTGGAAGTTTCTGAGACCCCACACCCTATTCATTGCACCAACAAATGACTCCTTGGGAAGTCATTAAAGATTTTTTGAAGAAGGCTAGTGACTTGAAAGAGCTGACCATTAAGGAGATCAATATGGCATCAGAAAGTAAAAAATGGATTTAAAAGGATAGAGACTAAAGCTATAGAGACAGGAGGCTTTTTCTCAAATACTAGGAAGAGGATATTAGGACCTGAACTAAGAAGGTGAGATTAGGAAGAAGGGAGAGATATTACGAAAGCAGAATTGGCTGAGTGAATGTGAGAGGAGAGGGAATAGTCAAAATAACTGCAGGGTTTCCAGATTAGATGAATGGGAGAAAATGAGGTGAAATTTAACATTTATCAGCTAGTGTTGTTTCTGTCAATATTAAAGAAAGGATAACTCATCTTACCCTGTGTGTTTTCTTTCTTTTCCAAGTGCCTTGCCACATGGGAGTCCTTCCTTACAACTCAAACTGACCTTCATCTGGAAGAAATATCCGAAGATAAACCTTGAGTATAACTAAGGACTTTTTGCCTAACCTTTGGTGATATAGTGCCTCCCAACCAAAGACATTCTTCATGGTGTGGGCTGTGTTTAATATAACCAGGTCAAAATGCGGTCACTGTATCTGGAAAGCCAATAATTTGAAAACTCAGGTACTCCAGGGTTCTCACCTGCATTTTGATCATGGTATACGTATATATGTATATATATATTGCTTACTTTTAACTCATTTATTCCAAAATTTTTGTCTGTAAGTACTTGCATATGGTAATTGTTTTCTCAAATATTCTACATTTGGAATGTGACATTTTCAATAGGTTGTAAAGGCTCCACTGAATAAAAGAGTTTAATAAGAAATACCTGAATTTCATGAATGGTTCCTATCTTGGATATTTCACATGAAATGTACTTTCACTGCCGATGTTATCTATGTGCATTGCTTGAAGCATTGAATGATATACCTAAATGAACACAGCACTTGGAGTGAAATGTCTGGATCTGCATCTTATTTCTGATACTTATTTACTGTGTGACCATTGAAACTCTGATGAGTCTCAGATCAGTCATCTGTCAGATAAGGGGGCTATACTAGATGGACTCCGAGGTCCCTTTGAGTGCTAACTATGTGATACCATGATCTTCAGCAGAAAGTAAGGATTAGAACAGCTAGTGCCTACGTACCCGAGTTATTGGGCGTGTCAAATTTGAGAGTGTATTTAAAGTGCTTTTGGGTGAGTTCAGAGATATCATTATTATTGTCTTATCTTTTGAGTGAATTCAGAGATATCAGTATTGTTGTCTATCTCTTGGGTGAATTCAGAGATGAGAAGTATTACCAAAAAGGATAGCCTTAATTTTTCTGGAAAGTTGTCTAAGCTGTACAACTTCACTTTCATCTGAAGATGATGCCAACAATTGGCTTGGTTCAGAAAAGATGTGCTAACAGCCAAATTCTGTTTCTCTAGGGCCGTCTTACATTGACAGAGAAAGTGAATGTCATTTCTTTCCACATTATCCTGATTAATTAAATGTGCCTTTCTCAGAAAATCCTGATGTTGACATTTTTGAAGCTTCTGTGGCATTAATTTAAACCAGAAACCTAGATAGCATCTTTCTGAATTTACAATCTGTGTGATCTGATGTTTATGATGCATTCAGTAGCTCCCTGTTCAGGTCTTTTACAATCCGGATGCCACATTCACAACCTGACAGTACTGTGGTATAGCCTACCCATGAATTAAGCATGAGTTAACAAGTGTATGGGGAATGTTCATTTTTTATTTCCTTGATATTTCTCAAAAGAATCTGGTTTTTTTTTGATAATGTATTTTTATGATGACATGTTCAAAAGTATTACATGGCTCTAATAACATGAAAAGTGGCCTTCATAGTAGTTGGGTAGCTGTGTGATATAATAAACTTCTTTAAAAAATAGAACAGGTAGATTTAAGACAATAGAAAGGAAGTTTTTACAATGTTTTCCTCCACCAAAGATGCACTTTTTTGTTGTACCTTCACAATTAAAAAATAGATTTTATTCTAGAAAGTGCTTCAAAGCATTCATTTATTTTGATTCATTTATATTAATTTTTCAGTTACATCAAGAAATTGGATTAGCTAATTATTTACTAAGACTTATTGAAGAATATACATCTTGGTATCACTGAGAAGTGGATCATACCTAATGAAAAAGCTAATCTTGATGACTTGATCTTGTTGCATATTAAGAAGATTTATTCCTTCAAAATATATTTAAACCCCTACCCTACAGACATAGAGGACTGTGCTAAGCTCTAGGGGACTTTTGATAAAAGATGATCTCTGAGATGACAGTAATTACCAGAAAAAAAAGGAAAATAACCTGGAATTTGAATTACTTTATGTAATTAAAATAGTAAGCATTTGTATTTTGGGTAGATTTCTTAAGTAACAAGCATCTGGTAATAAAGTGTAAGAAAAAAGAGGGAGCTTCTAGGAGGAAGCTGGATTGAGAGTTTGAGTATGAATGCAACCCTTCTTACCACCCCAGAACATGTGAAAAAAGGCTCCAAGTAAATAAAAGATGAGAAATACATCCATCAGGTAAAAGGGCTGAGTGAGAGGTCTTGGCTATGTTCAGTTCCACTTTGTCACCCCAGAATAGAAAGGAATGAGTCAAATAGAGTTTAAAAAGAATAATAAATAACAGAGAGGGAATAGAGAGAGTAAAAAGATCATAACATCATGGAACACCAGCAAGGGAATTCAAAGCAAAAAATAAAAATGAGCTTTTTTTTGCATTTTAAAAAAGAATTGCTAATTATTATTAAATCATTATTATTAATAAAATTACTTATTACTAATAAATTATTATTAATAAAATGCTATGCAATGAAGGCAACCAACTAGGATGCCATGTTAAAGTCAAATCAAGCCAGCAAGCATTTACCAAGCACATTCAACGTGTCAAGTTCATTGTGATAAATCTGGGTAATACAAAGAAAATTAAAAAAACAGTTTCAGCCTGCAAGGAGCTCATAGTCTAGTGTGGAGGGAAACACACAGCAGCAATGTACAAAATATACACAGGGCAAATGGGGTATAATTTCAAAGGGAAAATATTAGCATTAAAGGAGACAAATCTTTCGGAGGGTGGGATTTTGGCTGTGACTTGAAAGAATCAAGGGATGAGGAGAGATGAGAAAGAAGAGTATTCTAGGTATGGGAGATCACCTATGAAAATGTATAGAGTTGAGAGATGGAGTGTCTTGTTTGGGGAACAGCAAAGAGGCCAGTCATAGAATGCATTAAGGGAGGCAAGATAGAAGAAGCCTAGAAAGGCAGAAAGGCTATAAATAGCTTTAAAAGCAAGATTTTATACTTGATCTTAGAGGTAATACGAGCCCACTGGAGTTGTTTGAATAGACCTGTGCTTTAGGAAGATAACTATGTTATTGAAAAGACTTAAAATGGAAAGAAGTTCGAGATGGGGAGACCAACCAGCAGGCTCTCGCAATACTCCAGGTGTGTGGTGATGAAGGCTTGTACCAAAGTGGTGGCAGTATCAGAGGAGAGATGTGAGGTAAGATGTACAGCAGTTGGCCACAGTTTTGATATGGGAAGAGATGTGAGGTTTGAGGGTGATGACTAGGTTGAAAGCCTGGGTGATTGGGAGGATGGTAGTAGCTTCCATACTAATAGGAAAGTTAGGAAAAGGGAAAAGTTTTGGCTGAAAGAAAATGAGTTCAGTTTTGGAAATGTGTTGAGTATAAGATTTCTGTGGAACATATAGTTTAAGATGTTCCATAGGCAGAGATACAAGGATAGAGAGCAAGAGAGGGGTTAGTGCTAGATAAATGCATCTGGGGATCATCTCCATAGAGATAATCACTGAATCCATAAGACCTAATGAGATCACCAAGTGAAATAGTATAGAAGGAAAAGAGATTAGAACACATGAGATAGCCTTAGGGATACCCACCGTTAGCAGATGTGAACTGGGTAAAGGACAAAGAAAGAATATTATTCCTAATCCTATTTCAGCAAAAGAGGCTGAAAGGAAATGGTCACAGAGATAAGGAGAGCTAGGAAAGAGCTGTGTCAGAATTACTTAGAAGAGAATATTGTGTAGAAGAGTGATTGACAGTGTCAAAGCTTGAAGAAAGGTCAAGGATAAGGATTCAGAAAAGGCCAGTAGAGTTGGCAATTAAGAGATGATGATTTCTTGAAGGGAGAAGTTTTAGTTCACTAATGAAGTTGGGAAACATGATTGCAGAGTTAAGAGAGTGAAAGGAAAGAAAGTAGAAACAATGACTGTAGACTTCTTTTAAAAGAATTTAGTTGTGAAAATGAGAGATGTAGGATGATAGCTAGCCAGCAGGAATGGAAAAGTCTTACTGAGAATTTTTTTGAAGATGGAGAAGACATTAGTATGTTTATAGGCAGGATGGAAGCAGCCAGCAGACAGGAAATGATTAAAGATTAGTGAGAGAGTGTGGATCATAGAAGGGACAATCTGTTAAAAGAGAAAATACAACAATAAATGCCATGTAATGGAAATGTTAATAATAACATTATAAACTTTTGAAATGTCCCAGAAGAGTAATAAAAAATTAAATAAAGGAAAGAAACAGGAAATTAATTAGACAAATGAAAAAGAGAGTTTTTTAGATCAAATGATTAAAAAGCAAAAAAAAGTTGAGAACAGATTTAGACCTAAAAAAATATAGATATGAAAGAAGTATTAACTGAATGAAAACAAATGAGAAGATTATAAAAACACACATGAACTCTCTAAGCCAAGAAAATTGGGCCTGAATTCAAAGAGATGATCTAAGGCTATTAACAAAATATTTTTAAAAATTGATTTTTTTTCTGGAAGTAGTAGAAACAAGACATATAGAAAAATAGAATCCATGTGATATCAACAAAGAGGAGCCCTAAATTTTTAATTCAACCATATCTGAATCAAATCTGATCAAACTCCAGAGCTTCCAGAAGGAACAATAAGCATATTGGGTAGCTAAGAGAAAACTCAAAAGTCAAGGAAAAATATTCAACCCTCCTCATTTATAATAAAGCATACTTAAAATGAGGCAGCTAGGTGGTACAGTGGATAGTGTGGGACTTGGAGTCAGGAAGGCATCAGTTCAAATATGACCACAAAACTTAACTGTGTCACCTGGGGCAAGTCACTTAACCCTTTCTTTGGCCTCAGTTTCCTCACCTGTTAAATGAGCTGGAGAAGGAAATGGCAAACCACTCTTAAGGGGTTTTGCCAACAAAACCCCTTAAAGGGGTAGGAAAAGCCAGGCAAGACTGAAAAATGACTAAATGACAAAAACTTAGAATGTTGTATTTCAAAAGTGAAGGAAAAAGTTTGAGTAAAAATATATTCTTGCTAAATAAAACTTAAGCATTTGTGAAAAAAAATAATCTTAAACAATGGAACAAATGGAAAGCATTTTAATTATTTCAAAAGAAAGAAATAAGTAGGACAAAAGAAAGAAATGAGCGGGACATCTGAAATGCAATCATTTCCATAAAAAGAAACATTAAAAAAGCTAATCAAATCCAATTTTCAAAAAAAAAAAAAAAAATCAACCTAGAATTCAAACTGTTTTCATGTTTTTAATGCTATAAAAGGATATTGTTTTTAAAATCTCACATTCTTTTGAAGCCATTAATGCACTAATAAAGAAAGAACATCTATCTGCATACTTTGAGGGAGAGTCAAAAGAACAGGGATAATTCTAAGTTGATATCCCACAGAGAATTCAATGTTATACTCCATGAAATATATCTATATTTTAAGAAAACTTCAATGAAAATATTTTATGGGAAGTTTTATCTTAATTGAATGGCAATTTTTTCCCCCTGAATTTAGTGAACAGTAGCATATACACATCACCAAAGGCTATCAACAATCAGGAACCAAAATACTAGCTTTAATAAAGATGACACATATACAGTTTCTGTTGTCAGAAGTATCTGAATGGGGTAGATGAATGGGGAATCTATGGAACGAGTTTGGGATAAGGATAGTGTAAGTAAAACAAACTATAGTGAGTTAGGGCTAACTTAAAAGAGGATTTAAAAAAAGAAAAATGAACACTAAAAACTAAGTGAAAGAAAACACAAGTTTAAGAATTGTAACCATAAATATAAGCAGATTAAACATCCCCAATAAAATGAAAAGGGCCAGACTGTTGAGAAATCAAAACATAACCATTTGTCTGTTTTGTAAAACAGTTAAAGGGAACATAAGCAAAAGATACAGAAAGTAAAGAGGATTAAGTATTGACAACCTGAACTGGTCAAAGGAAAAACGTGGAAAAAATAATTAACTATGTTAGAAAGTATGATAGTGAGACATCTCAAAATTAATAGGAAGCAAAAATTTGATGTCAGGAAACATTGAGACAATAGCAAAAGAGTATTAATGGCCTGAGTATACAGCTTCTAAAAGTTAGAAAATCAGTAAGTATGTAACCCCAAATTAAGAATAGAAGAACATTTTGAAAATTGGAGGAGACATAGAAAGTTGTCCATAAATTTGACATTCATTTGTATTACCTTAGTACCTAGTCTGCAAATACTCTGCCAAATAATTTTATCCTTTGATTTTGTAGAATAGGCAGTACAATATAGTGAAAAGTATTTGAATCCCAAATCCTGTTTCCTTGGACAAGACATTTAACCTTCCAAACCCAGCTTTCTTATCAAAATAATGGATTCATAATGTTGTTATGCAGTCTTGTTTGACTCTTTGTGACTCCATTTGGGGTTTTCCTGGCAACGATATTGGAGTGGTTTGCCATTTTCTTCAGCTCATTTTACAGATGAGGAAACAGAGGCAAAGTTAAGTGACTTGCCCAGGGTCACACAGCCAGATTTGAAGTCAGGAAAATGAGTCTTTCTGACTCCTGGACTCTATCCAATGCACTATCTAGCTCATTATTAGGTACAGTGCTTGATAACTGATAGTCAGACTATTTCATTCAGTTGACATTTTCCTAGTGACTCTTTGAGAAAGTCATTTGAAGAATTAAACTGAAAGAGGATTTCATATCAGTTTACCTTCTTAGCACAGCTGATTGATAATTCACTGTTGCATTATATTTGAGATACAAGTCTCTGAAGAATTTCTATGACATGAATGTTCCCTCTTACCTCACCATGAGCATCTGCCCTGAGGTGCAAGCAAATAGCAAGAGGGCATCTAGATTACATGCAAGCTGGAGAGAGGGGGAATTTGAATCATCGCATGAGTGTGTTGCATTACTTAACTCCATGAACCATTTAGTATCTTATCTATTGACTCAAACATAAAATCATTTCACCAGCCTAGCAGTGAAGACAGCAACTTTGATTCTGCATTCATGTCCAGCTCTAATTGTAATGAAACGATCAGCTTCAGGGTAGACTTCTGGGCAAGATCTGAATTTTAAGTTTTCTGTGAGTGCTAAAGATAAAAGCAAAGTTGAACCAAAAGATGAACCATGACTGTTATTTTCGTGATTCCTTCATCGCAAACAAGCATATCAATTCACTAAATTTTCAGAATGATCTGTGTCATCTAGTTAGAAAATAAAATGACCCACTAAACAATTCTGTTGTTGATTTCTAAGTGAAAAAAAACTCAAAACAAAACAACTTGATCTGACTTGATCTGACAAACTAAGCTTCAGTAAAGATCCAGCAGCCATTTATTTCCGTTTTGTTATCTCCATATCATTTGGGTTTTTAATCATTTTGTATTGGTACATAGGACTAGGAAATACACAAAAGTTGTTATATAAAGAAAATCATGAGAAATGTCTGACCAGAAGTTGTGTGATGACCATAATAAGAGCAAATGGTACCTTTTTTCAAAGCATCATTTACATCTCTCTCTCTCCCTTCCATTCTCTCTTCTCTCTATTTACCTTGGCTGTATGCTCAATTCAAATTTCACCTCTTCCATGAAGCTTCTCCAAACTTACAGTAATTATCTTTCTACCCTGAACAAGGTCAAGTCAACAAGCATTTCTCAAGCATTTATAGGATAGCACAAGCATTGTCCTGATACCCCCAGAATCAGATTATCTGACCCAGAAGGAGGCTGTTAGCACATTGGGTATATATCCTCAAGCTATCATCCTATGTCTTTCCTCCCTTTCCCAGTCAGACTCCTAAAAAAAGGCTTCTATACTCATTGCCCCTACTTCTCACTACATTATATCTAGATCTCCCCAGACCAACCAAACCATGCTTCACATCGCATTCAGCCACTCAGCACCTTCTTGCTATCTTCCTTCTCCAATTTTTTTCCATCTCTTGATCTAGTACCTTAATTAACCGGTTAGATATCTTAATCTAAAACATTTTTTTCTTGAATCAGATAATCAGAATTGAGTCTGAAAAGGCCTGTTATAACTGCTTGAATGGAACAAAGCCATTTGCTGAGAGATGGAGTCACTCCCTAAGCCATCTGTATTAAAACTAGATTCTAAGTCTGAATTTGATAGTTTAGAACAAACATGGCATTTCCTGCACATCTTTGAGGAGCAAAGGGAGGACTGAGCTGTTATAGAGAAGGGAAATATTGATAAAAGTCATTGCCTTTACAGGCACCATAGAGCTGAAAAACAAGGCCAAGGAAAGTACAAAGGAGAGATCAACTCTTTCACCAGTTTCCTTTTGTGATGCTTATTGACAAATATAGTACAGTATGATCTTTCATTACCTATATGTTTCCAGTAAATCAAATTTTGTCTCAACTACAGGTAAGCCAGGAATTAACCAGAAATAGCTACAAATGTAAGGTTAGGCAGAGAGCCCAACCTTTACTTATGTGTTGGGTACCTGGAGTGATGATGGCTGAACTCAGAATTTTTAATCTACCCTAAAGCTGAAGAGGAGGGAACTGAGTGAAACACAGGTGCTGTTATATTTCCCTGTGAGATTTAAGATTTTCAAAGTGCTTTTAATATGATCTCATTTGATCTTCATAATAATTCTGTGAAAGTAGGTGCACATATGATCCCAATTTACAGATGAAGAAGTCAAGGATGAAAATGATTTGCCTGAGATCACATAGCTTCTCAATATATGAGGTCTTCTTTAAACTGGACACTATCCAATGTACCTCCATTGTAACAGGGTGCTAAATTTATTTAAGGAAAGGATGGGTCAATCAGTTCTTCTATGACTCCTTTGATCATCCCTGTGACTCTCCAAAACAGTACACCCTTCCTGGTCATTGCTATCTTTTATGTATTATATAGAATGTAATCTCATTGAGGAAAGGGACTGTACCCAGGGGAATAAAATAGGGGCAACATTTATTGTTGGTTGATGGGTTTCAAATTCATGAGGCAAGGTTAGAAATTCTCGGGATCTAAATCTGGTAAATCATGTTACTAAATTATGTTTCAGGGAAAGAAACACAAAGAACAGGTAGCTAGGGACTTAGAATCCAGTCTTAGAATCTTCTTGACAAGTTTCTGTTCTCACCTCCATGTGTCTGTAACTATCATAGTTGCCACTAGTTGACAAGGAGAAGAGAGAGAAATCCCCCCTTCCCATTCTAGAAATCCAAGAGAGAGCTGATAAGAGTTCAAAGTTGAACATATGTTCAACAGAGAAATAAAAAGAAAGCTGTTTGTCAATTCCTCTTGTAGTTTCCTTCCCCTTAACTGTCCAATTCTCTGGTTTGCTATTTCATTTGGCATTTGGAAGGGAGAGGCATTACCTCTTGTTACTTCCTCTGACACTTGCTTACCATCAATTTGACCTTGGTTATGACATGTGACCTTCCTGGGCTTCAGTTTTCCCATCTGTAAAATGAGAGTTTGGATGACATGGCCTGTGAGGTCCCTTCCAACTCTCATTCTGTGCTTTTATAACTTAGAGTCACTGTCACATATGCTTAGTCATTAGAAGGCTGCCTTAGATGTAAAGGCATTACATTCCTGATACAGTAACAAGTCCATTATTTTTTGCCTCATTACTCTTATTTGATCTGCACACAGAGACTTCAGTTTTAACAGAAGTCCTATCCTATGTGAACAGGATGACCCATACCTGGGTCAGAGGAGACATTACTTGGCCAAGTGAGCTATACCGAGAAGCACGGATTGCTTAGGAATATTTAGAGATTTTTAACTTTTCTGTACCTCTAGGTATCCTTCAATAAAACCAAAAATGAGTACGTCCTGTGATGGTAGATTACAGGAATCATTTGAGACCAAGACCAAGACAATCTGTAACCAAGAATTGTGATCAGTTACAGAACCCTCACTTAAGTATTCCAAAATCTGAGGTTGACTCTCTGGTCACTATTCCAAATTGCCTTCAGCTTTCTTTTAGAAACATTATAGACTGTGAAAAGAAAGGTCACCAATGTCATAGTCCTCAGGATCCAGAGGGATACACCCCTGTCTATCTCAGCCAACCATTTGATGTATTCCTTTCCTTTGATTAAAATGAAAACACAAAAACTTTGATGCAAAATGTTAAGTGTGAGATTGCCTTTTCAGCAACACCATCCTAGGGAATGTCTGCTTCCTTTTCATTGCCATGTTGATTTTTTTTCTGTTGCTTATATTTTAGCTTGCCATATTGATGATATCAAATTTTTATTCTAATTTTTTTGGGAAAAGAAAGATAAAATTAAAATGGACATCCTTCAGTGGAAAAAATCAAATCTCATGTTAACAAGCAAAAAGGTTTATTTCTAAGGTATTTCCATGGGCTTTGATAGCATAGTTTTCATCTTGGAATTTTCAGCATGAAAAGGCTAAATAAGATAGCACACACACACACATACACACACACACACAAATTAGCCATGAACTGAAATTAATCACTTTTAAGCTTTAAGGTACAAAAGATGTAATACTTCATTTTTTTTTTTTTTTTGTCTCTGGAAGGTACAATCAACCATACAATCTTTTAGAAATAGTTGAATGGCAGGAATGAAAAGAAATGACCTGAGAAGTCAGATTGACTATCGCCTCTGTTCAGTCAAGATAACTGCTTATTATAGAAGATTCTCTGTAGAGGGATGCATTTGTGAATTGTTTTATTATTAGGCCTGCTGATCTAGCAAGTAGAAATGGTAGGCTTATTCTAAAACCCTCCTGGGCCAATGATAAATAGATGAGTGTCACTTCTAGGAGCCTTCCATGACAAGACCAAGGAAAAAAAAGTATGAAGGCAGAAGGATGGAGCCCAGGCTAAACACTATTTAAGGTAAACTATGTCTCTTTCCTCAGCTGTTAGCCCCATCCTTTGCATATTTGTCTTTCCATAAAACATGCCATTTCTGCCAATGTAGGGTCTCCTTCAGACATGCACTTAGCTATCTGGCATCTTAGCTCACTTTGTGCCATCTTCCACTCAGATACCTTTCTCTATGGTGAAAGGGGTAGATGATGGAGATATTTGTATGCACTGAAGATTTTTTAAAAAGTACTGACCTTTGTTCCTCAGTAAAACCCTCTCTGATATATGTTTTGTCATTTGTATGGCAACCTTTTGAGAAATATACATAATCCATGGGGAAAAAAATTCCAAAGGAGAATTTAGGGATATCCATTCTCATTATAAATATAATACTTATTAAATATTTCAGCATTTTGAAAAAATTCTCCATAGGACTCTTATCACCATCCTATATACATACTGTATGGAGGATGAGAAAAAAATATAAGAGAAAAATTTGGACTCAATTCGCTTCAATTTAGTAACACCTGTGTACTTTGGAATAAGAAAAAAACCTCAAAAAACTTGGTCTCCAAACAAGGAAGAGTTGAGTTCTGGTCCCACTTGTGACACATGCTGTTTTGTGTGACCCTGGGCAAATAACTGAACATCTCAATATTCTTAATAACTCTCTACAACTATAAATGGCAGAAAAGTTGCCAACCTGTATTTCCTCCTCTGGGAGTTCTCTATAGCAATGAAATAATAGGTACAGTTCTCATATCTATATATAAGGCACTCTTTTGGGTGCAAGGGGTATGAAGGTTAAAAATAAAACTTTTTTTTTCATGGGAGTTCATTGGTTCATATTTTCTATGTTCCTCTGCTGTTGATTCTTCCTGTTGAAGGCTGCTTAACAAATCTTTTCTCATATTTTTAGTCAAAATGCATGTCCTCTACTTCCTAGGATGGATCTCTGTCATTTGGATAATGTCTTTATATTCATATAATTCATAGATTCATATTTCATTGTGCATAAATTATAGACATGACTGGCATTAAGTTGAAGGCTTTGCAGAGGAAACATGTGCCATCTTGTATATAAATGAAGTGGCATATTCTGCCCAAAACACTTTCCTGAAGTGAATAATCCATGAATTAAATTGTCCTTATCTTTGGGGTGAATCACCCTTTCCAAGCTAATCTTAAAATATTTCTGAAATACTCTTGGGAATTTTGTTTGCACATCTTAGCTTCACTATCCCAGCAATAAAAATAAACTTCAGTAAATAAGCCAGCCAGCTCAGATAAGTCACTGTTCATTTTCAAAATTTTTGTAAAGATATTTTGGTACATTTCTAGATCATCATAAAGACAGATACTGCTGATTTAAATATACACACATACTTTTTGACCCTAGAGCAACAAGTTCCTTCTAAGGTTGAGTACTCCCTAAGGCAGGGGTGGGGAGCCTGCAACCTTGAGGACATATGTAGGACCCTCTAGGTCCTCAAGTACAGCCTAAAGGCCCTAGAGAACCCCATGTGGCCTCAAGGCCTGCAGGTTACCCACCCCTGCCCTACAGGGTAATTTTCTTTAAGAATTCTAAAGTCACCTTCTAATAAATGGATAAATATTTGTTGAACAGTTCAGTTAAGTGCAAGTTCTTTGTGGACAGGGACTGCTTCACTTTTAGTGCCTTGTTGATAAGATAGGCACTGAATAAATTGAATTCATCTGAAATTAATTGAGCCAACCTGAATGAGGAACTATACAATACTATACATTATACATCGTATTAGAACTGACTTTGGCCTATGAATATTTATAATCCAAGTAGAAAGTTGACATTCATATATGAAAGAAAAACCTTTTGGTCCTAGTTTAGAGCTGGAAAGGGTCAAAAGTTATCTATTTTATAGATGAGGAACCAAGGTCCAGTGAGATTAGGGGACTCACCAAAGTCACCCAGGTAATAGACAACAGCAAGAATTCAAACAATTTTTCTAGCCTTAATTCCTGTGTACTTAGATGATTAAAATATAAGGTAACTATATGCAATTATTTGACAACAAAACTTCAAATTTGAAAGAAATAGAAGATTAACTACAATAATTTTAAAGAATCTAAAATGCCACAACTTGAAATAGTGCAAGTTATTGCTTTGTTAACCAATCAAAGAAAATGAAATTCAACTAGTTATGAAGAAATTACCAGATGAGGAACTTAGTTACAGGTGATTTTATCCAATGTACAAAGAGCAATTAATACCTATACTATCTAAATTACTCTCACAAAATGAGAAAGAAAACAATGTAGTATACAGTACTTTTTTGTAGTATGTAGTACTTTTATGTAGTATATAATATTAATGTCTTGTAAGCTTTCCTCAGTTCTAGCTATGCAGACAATTGACAGTTTATCTCCTTGTTATGTGGTTAGCTGAATGGGACTAGCCACAGAACGTATCTGCATATGCGCCAAATGGCAGAGGAGGGTACTCCCATTAATTATGATCATATTCTGTAGAGGCAAGCTCTTCAGTCCTTTCCATGTTTCTTGAGGGTTTCATCACCCCAATCCTTGACCAACTCATTACACAAACTATTTCCTGTTGGAAGTTCCCATCCTTGTAATGATGATCCTTAAATCCAATTCATAAGCAATGAAGATAGATCAATTTTCTTTTTTCTTTTTTTGTTTTTTGAAGTCATGCAAAACGTATTTCTGTATTAACCATGCTGGAAAAGAAAACAGACAAAAACAATAAAGAAAAAATTTTAAAAGAATACTCTGATATTCACTCTGAATTCATCAGTTCTCTTTCTGGGGGTGAATAGTATTTTTCATCATGGGCCCTTTGGAATTGTCTTGGATCATTATCTTGATCAGAGTGGTTAAGTCTTTCACAATTGATTAACCTTACAATATTTCGATTACTGTGTACAATGTTCTCCTGGTTCTGTTCATTTCACTGAGCATCAGTTCATATAAGTCTTTCAACGTTTTTCTGAAGTCCACCTGTTCATCATTTTTTATGGCACAATAGTATTCCATTACATTCACATATCACAATTTGCTCAGCCATTCCTCATCAGATGGGCATCTTCTCTATTTCAATTCTTTGCCACCACAAAAAAGATAAATATTTTTGTGCAAATAGGTCTTTTTATTTTCTTTGCTCTCTTTAGGATAACATACTTAGTAGTGGTATGATGCATAAATTTTCTAAGTTTAAACTATATTTGAATTCTTCAAAATTTCATGTTTATTGTTGCAGGGTGCTCACTGTGTGAAAAAATTTTAAATTCTTTAAGACTTTGGTATTTGATCACTTGCAACCACATGGCAACAGTGGAAGAATATTGGTACTAAATGGATGGGCTTTTATCTCTGTGAGAATTTTGGGGGTTATTAAAACAGCTTTGCATTTCTCATAGGTTGCCAATTGAGCCTTCTCTCCTTCCATTGGGCCTCCTCTGAGTTCAACTCTTTGTCCATTCATGGTCCTTGTCTCAGGTATCTCTACTGATGGATTAGTCATTTGAATATTAGAGTATTTAAAATTGTAAATGGCTTTACAATATGAAAAAAAGATTACTAATCACCTTTTCCCATTTATTGACATAGTTTTAAGCCCTTGTTGTGGCAGAGATGGTATTGTGTTTGTTCTTTTCTAGATATGAGTAATACTATTTTAGTTTAAGCCTCTTTTCCAAGCATAAATGAGCAGTCACATTTTTTTTTTTTTGTATTTTACCTTTCTTTGCTCTAGTTTTTGTGCAAGTACAACCAGAAGATGAACAGAGACCACCCTGATTGGGACACCAAAGACAATGGTAGGTTAGCAGATCAGAAAATATTTGTCTTCCCTCCCAAGAACCATAACAAGTTGCCCCCAAGGCTAATAACTGACCAGTTGTGAACCCAGTATGACTATTTCTTTTTTCTTTCTTCTTATAATAAGAATCTTTGGAAAATGGTTAGTATTCAGAAAGCCCCCTTGCTCCACAGAGACATGTTTCTCTGTACCAAATGATGTTTCTCCTTGCGTAGGCTTCTCACAAATATATAGGATAAAATATTTAACTGACATATTCTACACTGTAAACAGTGAGTTTTCATGCCTTAACACCCTTGAGATCAAATATAGTTTTTTTTTTTGTTTGATTGTTACAAATTAAGATACCATCATGAAGCTATTGGCCTGGCTAAAAAAGACTAATTCATCCATCCCCTATATTGTTTGTGCCCCTTGTGTCTGTCTGGGTTGATTCACTTGTGGAAAATTTCTACTTTTTTTCAATATAAAATGGCTAGTTCTCATAAATATATACCTCTTGCACCTCTCTGTTGTTAATTTTGAGCCTGCTTTGATTGGTTTGAAGCCAAGTGTAAGCATGGAGAAATGCCAACCTTTTGGTTTTGTCTTATGAACAAACAAAAATTGTAGCCATAGTAACTCATCAGCCCACAGCACTTAGAACTCAAAGAGGCATGAAGAAATATGTAATGACTACTCTCAGAAAGCTGCAGGTGTTTGGGAAATTTTGGGTTGGCTAAAGATCTCAGATCTTGGACCAATGCAAATCCAAATAGCTTTGGGGAGTCATTGAATGACAAGCAAACAATTGTAATTTTCCCAGTGAACCCAGAGTTCGCTGACCCTGGGGAAACAACGTAAATGAAAAGATAATCATTTGTTAAAGGTATATTTAATGTCCATTCTCCAGAGCCTCAAATTTATGGCCATTTAGCCATTCTACATTTTCCCATTAACTATCACTAAAAACAATTCCTTTTTTTAAAGTTTCAAATCCTTCCCAGCCTAAAAAAAGTTTGTTATTAGGAGTTTTCTGTTGCAGAATAATAAATAAATAAAATCCTTTCCAGCCCTAAATCCAATGATACTCCAAGACTCTCATGTGTACTATCTAAATTCATTACCCTAAATGAGAGAATTTCAGAAAAAAAAAATAAGGTAGGAAGTTTCTATTTGGGCTATGTGTAGATGGAGGAAGAAGAAAAAATATATTAAGGGAAATGAAATTCCAGAAAATTCTAGTTTTATGTGATTAACATTGGAATATGAAAAAAAGCAATTTTAATGTTTGTCAATTGTTTTGATAAAGTTACACATTCCATTTTAGAATGAAATATGAATTTATAGGGCCTTCGAGAGATAAGTATGCGTATGCCTTGTCATCATTTCTGGTCATCCTTTTAAGATAACAAAAGCACTTTTTCTTTTGATATGGATTGCCATATGACCAGCAAACTATCACAAGCAGTCAGATGGTGACATACATATTGTTACAGTTGCAGTGTGGCTAATTTATTCCTTTTAACTTTCAGAAATCTTTAATAGAAATGGATAACAAAGAAGCTGATGTCTAATTTTGTGAGTGGGTGGTAGTGCATGGAGAAATTTGACACCCAGTTGTTAGTAGATCAGAAAATAAAGTAGAGCCCAACTGAATTGGTAATTGTGTCACACAAGTGGAATGTCAGTGAAATAGACAAGGAGTCATGCATTAGTGGTGAAGAGCACCCTCCCACAGGCTGGTGTCTGCCTTAGAGCCTAAGATTTGGAAATGACCTTAAAGAGAATTTATTTTAATAGGAAACCTAGGAGGTCAATTCATTAACCAATTAAATTCAGCAACATTTTAGAAAACCCTTTTAATATTTAGAAAAAAAATCACATTGTGTACCAAATAGACTTGCAGTTAAGAAATCCTGGATTCAAATTCTCCAGGAGCAACCAGGGAGATTAGGAAAGAGTTCTTGTAGGAGGTAACACCTGAGTTGAAAGAACGGCAAATTGATTGGGGCATGACAGTAACAACTAGGTTAGAGATCTATGAGGCAATTAAATGAAAGCTTGATTTAACCAACATTCATTCATTAAGCACCTACTGTGTGGAAGGTGTGATAGGTAGTGCGGTGTTGTGGATAGAGAGCCAACTCTGGAAGCAGTAAAGTCTTATTTCAATTCCTATCTTTGCTTCTTACTAGATATATGAACCTGGGCAAAAAACACTTAGACTCTTATCTAGGGCCATCTCCAGTTGTCCAGATCTGTATCTGGCCACTGGACCCAGATGACTCCAGAGGAGAAAGTGAGTCTGGTGAACTTGCACCACCCTGCCTCACTTAAATCCAGTTCATTTGCATGTCATGGCATCACCTTCCTGTTGTCAATAACTACAACAGTTGTTGCCTTAGGCAACTCTAGAACTAGCCAACTGCAAAGCAGGCACTGATTGCTATGTGTTAGTAAAGGAAGTTTGCTATTAGGAGTTTTCTATTGCAAAGAAATTAGGACGTAGGTAGAGGTATATTGGAGATAGTTTGAACTGGCTCGGGAAATCCAATTGTTAAATATTCTATGTGGATATTTACACCTCTGAAATTGAAACTGGCAAATTTACCGAGTCAAGGGTATTTATCCAATGACCCTAAAACACTTCATTCTTTCCAAATTGATTATAGACTTTTTCATGTCTGGCTTATACCATTCATTGATTGATTGATTGAACAGAGATACTTTGGGCTTGTTCACATATGGTTTGATCTTTGATTGATTAATTCTATAACTCAGTCAAAGTTCTCAATGCTGCCATAGAATATCTTATTAGGTGCATTCATTCGGTTTGAGGCTGTGGAATACCACTCTTAAACCAGCAAAGTTCACAATGAAGAGAGAGTTTCACTTATAGATAGGCAGTTTTCTAGATGCTTCTATTTGCAATGACCTTGTGATGATTGTATTAAATATAAGGATAGACTGAGAGACTAGACTTATTTCAGTAATTTAAAGGAGCTCCCAGATGAGTAAACTCACTTTATTTTCCTTGTAATTTAGTGTTAAAAAAATTGCCCAGACCAGAGACATCAAATGCACCATGTGACCCGCAATATTCCTGAGTGTTTTCAAATTTTGATTGGGATTAAAATATGATTGGGAAATATTTAACAAAATAAATAAGATAATACTACATTTTTAAACTGTCAATATGCAGCCTGTTGGGATCCTTATGTCTAAATTAGGAGCCACCATTTCTATTTGAATTTGACACCACTGGTGTGGGGCACTGAGAGGTTACTAGATTTGATTAGGGTCATATAGCCAGTAAGGGTCAGGATTTGAATTTATACATAGGTGTTCCTGGCTTCAAGGTTGGTTTTCATCCACAAGACAATGCTGCCTCCTAAACAAACTGTATAATTATTTCAATTCAACTTAACTATCCACACAGGTAAAAACCAAAAAGGTAATGAATACCTATGTTAAAATTGTGATATGCATTGGGCAGGGGGGCAACCTACAGAGTTGTTCCATCAATACATGTATCTTGAGCAGACGTTGTAGATGGACAATGAGCAGCTGCCAGTAGTAACATGGAAGAAAAGAGTCCATTGTATCACTTTTAGAATTTTATGCAGTCTATTTAATGAGCTCATATTAATCTCAGAAACAAACTGTTAACCTTTTAACAATAATATTCTTGCAAAGTATCCATAGTTGTACTTTTTATGGTAGCAAAAAAATTCTTATTCAATGGAAATAATGGAAAACCAGTGTCCGAAGAATTAAATTTGAAGGTCACCCAAAGGGCCAAGGAAAGATTCACGTTTGGTATTTCAGCAGTTATACATTACCAACAAAGATTTGCATGAGAGAAGTACAAAAAAAGAGATGTCATCATCCTTTTTCCTGTATGACCAGAAGACCAGGTAGGTTGGTTGTGTGGGTAGAGTAAAAAATAATTGGTGGATGGTCTGTGCATTTCATTGGCATCCACACCCTGTCAGAGATCTAGAGGATGCTTTTGAAAAGAGTCCCTAATTGAGGATTTAGGACCAAATACGCAGACAAGATTCACACAACCCAAAGAGGTGAAATATGGTTTGTAATTTGCACTATTGGAAGTAATAAGATCACAGAGCCACCAGAGCTGGAAGAGTGAAGCAGTAGGAAGAATGCTGGATTCGGAGACACAGGGTCTGTTTTACAATTCGGGCTCAGCCCCCTTCCTACCAGTAAGACCTTCCCCATGCTATCTAACCTCTTCTGGCCACAGTTTAATCAACTGTAAAATATGGGGCTTAAACTGGACGACTTTGAAAGCCCCCTCCAGATCTAAAGCTGTGGTCTATAGAATTGGTATATATTTGTAGAATGTAGCTTAGTTTCCACAGTAAAAAACAGGAACAACCAAAAAAAAAAAAAAAAGACCTGTGACCTTCATCCTCTCCTACCTTTCTTTCTTCATAAATAACAGGGTGATGAAATTGATGCTGATAGTGAAAAACAAAATTGACTCCCACATCAACTTTGCAAAGTAGCAGCTCAAGAGTAATATGAAAATAAAGTCCAAAGTTAATAGGTTTACTCCAAGAAACATCATAATTCCTTGTCATCCTGTTTTCCAAGTGTTCTGATGCTTCTCTTTATATAAATGGTTTTAGCAAAGACATTGGTATCTTAGGAATTCTAGTAAAAACTATGCTGAAATAAGAGTTGCTACAGGAATACTTTGTCACTTGGAAAGCTGTGGCTTGCAGCTGCCATGTATGATCATGATGATTGACATGCTTATTTAAGACCTCTCTCTCATGAATATGCAGCTGCCCGTTGCCTCCCATACTGGGTGACCTGTGTATACACTGAAATCTGGGGAGGGTCATCGGATAAGGGCACTCGGAGAAAGTTTTTGCTTAGAGCCACCATGGACTTCCTCTATAATAAAATAAAACAAACAAACAAAAACCAAACCTAAATGTCCTCATGACACATACAAAAACTCCTGCATTGGTTGTGATGAAAATGACATGCGTTGTACCTTAGATAATCATTAACATATCATCTAGATCAATAAAACGGTAAGATTCGGTGTAAATTTATGGATCTACGATTTCTTTTGGGGTGCTAGGTGGTACAGTGTATAGAGCGTATGGAGTGCTGGGCTTGCAGTTGGGAATACTCATCTTCCTGAATTCAAAGCTGATCTTAGACACTTAAAAGCTGTGTGACTCTGGTCAAAGTCACTTTACCCTATTTGCCTCAGTTTCTTCATCTAAAAAAGAGCTGGAGAAGGAAATGGCAAATCACTCCAGTATTTTTGCCAAGAAAACTCCAAATGGGGTAATGAAGAGTTGGACACCACCCAAAAGCAACAAAAACAAATGACTTATTTGATGTTGGTGTCCTTTCTATTAGCATATAGAGATGTCACTCCATTCACTCCTCTTATATACATTCTCTGTAGGAGGTCTACTCAATGTGTGACGGACCATCCTCCTTGTCATTGCATAGGTACAAATGAAGCATAAACTATAACTTCTCACCCTTACTATTTGACAAACACACCTATTTTTCTGGGTATAAATTTTGTGACAGTATCTTTGACTTTGCTTCATTAGTAATATATTACAGCATATCTGTGCTAATTGTGTAGTTTTCTGTTGACCTTTCATTGCAACTTTAATTCCTCAGAGACCGAGGTATATCATGATTTTTGTGAACTGTGTGCTATATAGTGAACAATGATGCATCATTGATATGCATTGATAAGCAACAATGACATGCATCATTGAAAGAATATCACTATTAAAAAAGATAGGTCTTTCTCTTAAAAAGAAAGCCTGAGCAGTTTTCCAAATGCATCTGGGAAACTGCTCAATCATTTGGAGCATTTCAGCATATTCTTTTCTTTAGGCAAACCTCAGTCATGTTTGTGGTTTCTTGCTATGAATGTCTCAAGATATCAGTACTGATGGAGCAGTGCTATAGGCTACTCATCCACCTGCATCTCATAGATTGCATGCTAAGCCATCTTCATCCATTGATTTTTTTTCTGTATAGAGCAGGAAAACAAACACTTCTAGGTGATTCAGGTTATTTAAGATCATTCACAGGATCACAAAATTTGAGTGAATGTTGGAAGGTCCTCAACAGCCTAAACCAAACCATATATAAGAGGAATCCCCATGAAGACATAGCACGTGTTTATCCAGCTTCTACTTGAAGAGCTCTGTGGGGAGAAAATCCATTTGTGTTTGGAGGTGGAACATTTCACTTTGGGACAGCTCTAATTTTAGGCACTTTCTTACCGAAGTTGAACCTAAAATGATCTTTTCGTAACCTCAACCCTTTCCTCCTGGTTCTGCTCTCAAAGACCATATAGAACAAGTCAAATTTCTTTTCTCCATGAGATTCCTTACTTGAAAGCAACTAACATCTTCCCCCCCTGACCCTTACATGCTCTAAGTTAAACATGTCTGGTTCCTTCGGCCAGTCTTCACATGTTATGGACATAGGTAGCTAGATGGCACAGTGGATAGAGCACTGGACCTGGACTCAGGAAGACCTAAATTAAAACCTGGCCTCAGACACTTACTTAGTGTCTGTCTTTGAGCTCTGTTTGCCTCAGTTTCCTCAACTGTAACATGGAGCTAATAATAGCACCAACCTCCCAGGATGGTAAATATCAAATGAGATAATATTTGTAAAGTACTTAACATAGTTCCTGGCACATAAGAAGCACCACGTAAGTGCTGGCTATTATTATTATTATTATGGGATAAAAGCCTTTCACCATCCTGATTATTCTCCTCTGGAATGCTTCAGCTTACTAATGCCATTTTTTCCTGCTACTTAATTTTTTGTGTGTCATTTTTTTTATTATTAACAATCACCAACACACATAAACATTCCAAATTAGAAAATAAAAAGAGTGTTTTATATTAAACTATGATCTTTTGTTCCATCCATTTTTAAAGTATATATTAAATTGAATGATGCAGTTACAAAATTTAAACTAGTGCTTAGAATTGAACACAATACTCCAGATAAGGTCTAATGAAGGCGGAGTACAGATTTCTTTTTTAAAAAAAATAATTTTTAATTTTTTTTTTAGTTTCCAACTTTCACTTTTATAAGATTGAGTTCCAAATTTTTACTCTTTTCCTTCCCTCTCCCCTCCCCAACACGGCATCAATGTGAGACAGTCTATACATGTACAATCATATTGAATATATTTTTTTACATTAGTCATGGTATCAAAGAAGAATCAGAACAAAAGAGGAAAACAAAGAGAAAATAGTGTGCTTCAATCTGCATTCAGACTCCATAGTTCTTTCTCTGGATGTGGATAACATATTCCATCTATTGTCTTACATCATTGTATTGCTGAGAACTATGTCTATCAGTGTTGATAATCACAGTATTGCTGGTACTGCGTACAACGTTCTCCTGCTTCTGTTTGCTGCACTTAGCATCAGTTCATGCAAGTCTTTCCAGGTTTTTCTGAAATCTGCCTGCTCATCATTTCTTATACAACAATAGTATTTCACTATATTTACATAGCACAGCTTGTTCAGTCATTCCCCCATTGATGGGAATCCCCTTAATTTACAATTCTTTGTCACCACAAAATGAGACTTCATAAATATTTTTGTGTAGGAGAATGGATATCTCACCTCTATTCTGAGCTAGTTCGCCTTAATGTAGATAATATTTTGTAGGTATTTTTTTCTTTGCTGTTACATTACGCTGCTGACTCATATTGAGATAGAAGTCCACTAAGACTCCTAAATCTTTCCCTCCTCACATTATTACTGATGTTGTCACATGAATTATTCTCCTATTCTTCTCATTTCTCTCTTCATCAGATCAAATGAAGACTTCCATTTTCTCAGAATCCATAATATTCATAATTTCTTATGGTGCAGTACAAGTCCCTTGCATCCATATTCTAAGATTTGTTCAATTCCAATTTGCCCCAAGTTAGAGGCATCTATCTTATTTTAAAATCTGACTAGAGTCACATTATGGAGGCTTAAATGCCAAATAGAGGAACATGCCCAAGTCTTCTCAGTCCTTGAAAACAATTCCCTTACATGAACTTATGTCCCTAGCATTTTCGAAAGCTATCATCCTTTATCTCTTCTCCATTTCCAGAACCAGACTCCTAGAGGGAAAAAAAAGCTGTTCTCCATTACTACCCACCGTTCTTACCTCTAATTTACTTCCAAATCCCTTGCAACCACTTCTCTGCTCTCATTCGCTTCTAAATCTTTACAACCTAGGTTTCAACCTTTTCTGTCAAGTAAAACTATTTCTCAGCAAAAGTGATTTTGGAATTATCAAAGCTGACACCCTTTTCTCAATCTTTATCCTTCTTGACCTCTTTACAACATTTCACAATTCTGACCATACTCTCCTCCTAGACATTCTCTCTTCTCTCTGTTTTGTTTTTGTCTTTTGTGATTTGGTGATCCTGTTTATTCTTGGTCGTCCTCCTACCTCTCTGCCTACTCATTCTTGGTTACTTTTGATAAAGCATCATATATGCTCAATCTGGTAGGTGTGGATGCATCGTAGGGCTCTGCCTAGACCCTGTTTTTCTCTGTATACACTTTCTCAGTGACTTCAATACCTTGGATGACTTCAATTACCATTTCCATATAAAAGACTCTCAATCTTTATATCCAGGCCCTGTCTCTCACCTAAGCTCCAGCCCCATATTAGCAACTACCTGATAGATATTTCAAACTGAATGTCTGCAGACATCTTAAATTCAACATGTCCAAAGCATAAATCATTATCTTTTCCTCTAAATCTCCCCTCTCTAAGTTATTTCTAATTTCTCTGTTTTTTTTCATGTGTACCATCAGTCTTCCAATTAGCCAGGTTCACAACCTCAGAATCTTCCTAGAGGTATCGCCCACCCTATTTATTCAATTAGTCACCAGCTGTAGTAAATTCTACTACTAAAACATCTCTCAGCCATTCCTTTCTCTTAATTTCCAAGACCAACACCCTAGTTTATATTCAAATCTCTTCTTACCTGGACTAATTTTAGAGCCTCCTATTTCATCCTCTTGATTTCAGCCCTATCTGACTCTCCATGACCTCATTTGAGGTTTTCCTGGCAAAGATACTTGAGTTGTTTGTCATTTGTTTCTGAAGTTCATTTAACAGATGAGGAAATGGAGGAAAATGTGATTAGGTGAGTTGCCCAGGTTAGTTAGTGTCTGAGGTTGGATTTGAAGTCAGGAAGATGAGTCTTCCTGACTCCAAACCTGGCACTCTAGCCACTATACCAGCTAGCTCTTCAATTTCAATCTTTCTCTTTTTCAGTTGACATAGCTGAAAAAGTTAGATTTCTAAATAAGTCTGAAGAGGTCACTACTATACTTAAAAAGTTTCAGTGGCTCATTATTACCTGCTTCTATTATTATGAAAAATTCCTCCATTTAGCATTTAAACCTCCATAATGTGACTCTAGCCAGATTTTAAAATAAGATAGATGCCTCTAACTTGGGGCAAATTGGAACTGAACAAATCTTAGAATATGGATGCAAAGGACTTGTATTGCACCATAAGAAATTATGAATATTATGGGTTCTGAGAAAATGGAAGTCTTCATTTGATCTGATGAAGAGAGAAATGAGAAGAATAGGAGAAAAATTCATGTGATAACATCAGTAATAATGTGAGGGGGGAAAGATTTAGGAGTCTTAGTGGACTTCTATCTCAATATGAGTCAGCAGTGTAATGTAACAGCAAAGAAAAAAATACCTACAAAATATTATCTACATTAAGGTGAACTAGCTCAGAATAGAGGTGAGATATCCATTCTCCTACACAAAAATATTTATGAAACCTCATTTTGTGGTGACAAAGAATTGTAAATTAAGGGGATTCCCATCAATGGAGGAATGACTGAACAAGTTGTGCTATATAAATATAGTGAAATACTATTGTTGTATAAGAAATGATAAGCAGGCAGATTTCAGAAAAACCTGGAAAGACTTGCATGAACTGATGCTGAGTGCAGCAAACAGAAGCAGGAGAATGTTGTACGCAGTACCAGCAATACTGTGATTATCAACACTGATAGACATAGTTCTCAGCAATACAATGATGTAAGACAATAGATGGAATATGTTATCCACATCCAGAGAAAGAACTATGGAGTCTGAATGCAGATTGAAGCACACTATTTTCTCTTTGTTTTCCTCTTTTGTTCTGATTCTTCTTTGATACCATGACTAATGTAAAAAAATATATTCAATATGATTGTACATGTATAGACTGTCTCACATTGATGCCGTGTTGGGGAGGGGAGAGGGAAGGAAAAGAGTAAAAATTTGGAACTCAATCTTATAAAAGTGAAAGTTGAAAACTAAAAAAAAAAATTAAAAATTATTTTTTTTAAAAAAGAAATCTGTACTCTGCCTTCATTAGACCTTATCTGGAGTATTGTGTTCAATTCTAAGCACTAGTTTAAATTTTGTAACTGCATCATTCAATTTGATATATACTTTAATATATACTAGGGAGAGATTGAAGATGAAAGAGAAAGAGAGACAGAGATGGGAAAGGCAGGAATATGATTTGTTCTGGAGCAAAGAAGGATTTGTCCCTGACAAAAATTCCCATTTTTTTATTATTCTCCTTCTCCCAGTGATGCTATATTTGTGAATGATCAGATGCCACAGGCTATAGAAAATTAAAGTTGCACATCATTCAAAGAGATGGATACAAGTATGTTGCAATGTGAAGCCAGTGGAGAAGCAGTATTCAAGTGTATCATCAGAGATTTGAGAGCAGCTAAGGAAATGGGGTGAGTGATGCTGAGAATGATAGACAGTTGATAGATAGCTGTCATTTTCCATTGGTATTCATATAGTATCTAGATAACTAGGGAAAAGTTTACAGTTTATTCGATAATTACACTTGTGGAAGATTCTTTGTGGGATGGGGCAAAAGTGTTACAGGATCTGAAGGCGGAGATGGGTATAGTTTGTACTATTAAACCTGTGTCTATGAGCACACAGATTTATCAAGTTGTCATGTATGAGCCACTGGACTCTTCATTTCTTTACCTCAAACCCTATCTGTTGCTCTTCTCCCTAATCTCGTGTTTGAGTTGAAGTTACAAGTACTAAAGTACTTGGATGGTCGTTATTTAAATCTTTATAGACTTGCTCTACTTTGAAATGCTCCACAAAAACGTTGGATCACAAACTGAAATTATCTTTACTTTGTTCTTTTTGCTGATGCTTCTCATGCATATTGTAAGGGAAGATGGAATTTTGTTTGATAATTCTCATTGCCATTGGACACATAGTGAAATAGACTCTGCTAGTTCCTTTACTTGTCTGTCCTGGAAGAACCTAGGAGTCGTCTTTTCTCTCAGTAGCAATTTTCTTCTACCCTCTAAAAGAACTTCAATATTGCTCTGATTTGGTTCTTCCAATGCTGTGTCAATGTTCTTGACAAAAGGATCTCATACTTACTGTTGCCAACCATAGCTAAATGAATTTTTACATGCTGCCCCCAAATTGTGCCAGTCTTAGCATCCTCAGTTCCCTTTCTTATTACCATTCTGTTATGGTGACCACAAAGGTAGAATAAGGTTGAGAGGAACTAAGGATTCTTCTTGGTTTTATACATTGTTGTGGCCAAACAATTCATTCCACAATGACCACCTCACTGATGGTAAACCTCTCCATAATTAGCTCCTTATATAACAGAAAAAAAATGCGTGACATTGGAGCTTAATGGATGACATTCCAGTGTTGGTCAAAGTTCTTTGAACTCGTGCTTTCCTAGAGATTCTGTAAGATTTTAGCAAAACCATCTTAATTCAATGAGGCAATGGAGCAAGCCTTTCACGGAGGATAACATTGTTTATGAGAGACAATATGGTGTTACTAGTGGTTAGAAAATTAGCTTTGAAATCAGGCAGACATGGGTCCAAATTCTGCCTTTGAAACATAGTAATATAACTACAAGCAAATCATTTATAGTTTTGATGATTCCACCTGCTTGTTAAATAAGAGTAACCTCTCCTACCCATACAGATCAATACTTGCTCTGAAATTTAGGGTCTTACAACAGGGCTTCTTAATCACTTTGCTTGTATCATGGACCTCTTTGACAGTCTGATGAAACCTATACACCCCTTTCCAGATAAATGGTTTTAAATAATTGAAGGAAATTCTAAATTTCAGTTTAGAAGTGAGTGAAAAGAAAGATTATATTTTTTTTCTTGTCCAATGTCACAGACCCCTGAAATCTTATCATAGATCAGATTAAGGACCTTGGCCTAGGAGGGTACCTGGGGCACTGAGAAATTGTATGACTTATCCAGGGTCCCAAGGCTTGTTTATACCAGAGCAGAGCTTGATCCCTGTTCTTTTAGACTTCAAGGTCCTTTATCCACTATGCCATACTACTTCTTGATGCTTATTTAAAAAAAAAAACTTGACTTTTTTTTAAAGGAGAGGTATATGGATCATGCGGTCTCCCTCCCTTTTTCCCTTATCCATACTCATTAGAAGCAAGTGGTGGCACCCTGAATAGAGCCCTGGGCCTGGGAGTCAGGAAGACCCATGTTTAAATCTCGCTTCAGACACAGACTAGCTATGTGACCTTGGACAGGCTGCTTAATCTCCATCTTTCTGAGTTTCCTCATCTGTTAAAATTGAGATAATACATGGAACATATTACTTCTCAGACTTATGGATAGGAGAAGAATTTATGAGTTAACAAGAGAGAGGGAGCATATATGTGAGATATAAAATAGATAATTTTGGTGACATTAAACTAAAAAGGTTTTACACAAATAAAACCAATCTAGCCAAGATTAGAAGGAAAGCAGAAAATTGTGGAATATTTTTATACAAAGATTCTCAGATAAAAGTCTCATTTCAAACATATAGAGAACTTCACCAAATTTGTAAGATTATGATTCTTTCCCCAATTGATAAAACGTCAAAGGATAATTTGTGCACTGGTAGTAATCATAATTATTGCTCTACCTGGAAGGTCATAGCTAGATACCCAATACACTTTAAAGTTCTGCTTTTGCCATTTTGCAGGCAAAATGCATTTTCTTAGGCCAGCAGCTGAAGGATCCTCCTTTCAGGTTCGCTGTACATATATAACTCACAATGGATATGATTTTATTTTCTAGTTTAGATTATCCCCTTTCATTCAGTCTGTTGGCACTACAGTTAATAAAGCAGGCAAGATTTTCTTCCTAATCTTGTATTAGGGCCTTCATTCCACAAAGAGCTGTTACTGAAACAAAGTAATCGGTCTTTCTGTCCCCAAATGTGTGTCTTTGCAGAGATTCAGGGAAAGATCCCTAAGACTTAAAGCAGGGACAGAATCTTCCATTTCAATTCCGTGCTCATCCTCCTCACTAATGGCCAACAGGTCTTGAGGCACTAAAGAAAACCTTTTCCATGTACCTTGACAACATTTGTCACCTCATTACCTAAGAATTTTTGATAGAACAAGCTCAGGTCTGAAGATGGAATATTTGGGTCTTTAGAAGCGTTGAGATGGCAGTCCAGCGATGGCTTGGCATTATAAAGGGGGGAATGAATATTTTAAACTAGCATTGCCTAGGGAGAAGTTTTTAATCTGTATTCTGCAGCTGCTACCCAAGTGAAGCAAGGGGGTCAATTTCCTCTGACTGAGTCAGCAGGGAGTTCCAAGAGCCTATCTCAGCAATGAGCTGCATGCGTGTGTGTCCTTCAGACTTTTGTTAACCTTTGAAATGTGTTTGCAGAGTAGATACCCCTCCTTCCACCCATGATTTTCTCACTAATAAATTATGTACAACTGTTCTGACTAGAAATCATATTAATTCACAGGTTCTTTGTTTAGGAAGGAACAAAAAAAAAAATAAAGGCTGATAAGTGGCCCTGCTCTTACAATACACAGCCTAAAAGAGAGGAACTTGAGTCACTGTATCATTCTAATATTTGGAACTGGTATTTAGAGAGAGTGGAAGAGAAGCCTTGGATGTAGTATGTGTTTCTGTAGGTACCCTGTTGGGATTAGTCAATGTACCAGCCCCTCTACATCTAGTGTTGGGTCACTTAAGCATTGATGCATGGTAAAAATGACTCTCACTTTTATCCATAAAATAAGAGCATCAAAATGTAAGTTCCTCAGAGGTGGGGACTGTCCCATTTTTATATTTATATCCCCAGTTCCTACCCTGGTGATTTACACATAGTAAGCACTTAAATATTTGCTCATTGAATGATTGACTAGATGATGACTCAGGTCCTTTCAAATTCAAATCTATGAGCTTATGATCCTAAATAGAATCAGCACAATGCATGCACTGGGTACAAAGAAGTGATATTGACTATTTTCTATTTTCTCCCTTCCGATAACGTTGGAGCTGAATCTCAACTAGTGCTTGTCACCCAGTTCTCCTCTGTCTCTATCCTGTTCTCCTTCTTTTTATACATCAGAGACTAGAGATTTAATTAAAAACACTGTTAGCTTGAGGAAAATATAAAGGACTACATATTCACCTGGCCTTTTTCTCTGCTGTTCTATAGCGATTTTGTCAAATGAATAATTATTAATCTAGTCATAATTGCTCAGGGCCCCCAGTTAGGAAAGTTCCTAACATTAAGAGGTTTTGTTCCCTACCTTAATTTATTATTATTTTTAAAAATATCTCTACATAAACCTGTCTCTCTATGTTTGAGATCTATATTTCTATGACATACATAAGCCATATATAGATCATATCCCTACACAGATCACATCTACATATGCTACAAGAAATGATTAAGTAAAAGAAGCTAGCAGAGTATGTTATAGTGTATTTCTGGAGACATATAAGGAAGAGAAGTTGGTGAGTAGCTTCCTTTTTTGGCAGGGGGCTTCCCTCTGTTATTGAAGAGGGAAGGATAACTGACAGTTTTGGTTGCAGATCTCTTTTTCAAGATGCTTCAAGGGATCAATGACTCACCTTATTCTCTCCCTTTTCTGTTTCAGCTCATCTCTCCTTTTAAGTTTCTGTCTTTACCCATCATCCCTGTGTCAGCAATTTTTCCAGCTTACTGTCTTTCTCTCTGTCTCTCTCCCCTCTCTTCCTCTCCATCTCCTTCTTTTTCTTTCCTTCCTTCCTCCTCTCTCTCTGTGTAAGGGGGCTGGTATCTAGCAAAAACTGGGATGTAAAAGCAAAAAGCATCAATATATTTATTTTTAATAATGAAGACTTGGAGACATGATTCATATTTCAGAGAACCAATTGTTAAAATTTTAATGTCAGCATTTACACCTCTGAAACTGGCAAACATTAACAAATCAGGGCTTGATTTCTTGTTTTGTTGATTGTCTAAACTTGAGAAAGTGAAGGAAAAATATTTCTCATGCAATGTGTCCTGCAGTTGCTTGCTGAACACTTACCAGCACACCTAGATATGATTGAGAGAGTTAGGGGAAATGTGAAAGGCTCAAAGAAATAGAACCACAAGGATATTCCACATCTCCAAAAACATACATATAGAGAATAATGTTTCTTTTCTTTTCTTTTCTTTTTTTAAAATTAATGGCATTCACTTCAGATACACAGCTTACTCAGTGAGGACAAGAAAGAAGTCATATATCTTTGTATCTCCCTGCAGAGTTTAACACAATGCCTCTCTTTATAACAGATGATCAATAAAATTTTATTGATTTGATTTGTTGTACCTACATACTCATATATTCATCTTATGGAATTATCTGTTTAAATTTATAATGTCTGCATCTCTGCATAGAAAAATAGAATGACAAAAGTCCCTGATCTCCATTGCTGTGTATGATGTAATGAAATATCACAGAATCACAGAATTTTAGAGGTAGAAATATCCCCAGGGTTCATTGAATCCAATTGGTATCTACAATGTATCCACCACGTGTTCATCCAGCCTATGCTTGAAAGGCTTTACTGATGGAGAATTCACTACTTTCGAAGGCTCTATTTGTGGATAGTTCTAATTATTAGAACATGTTTCTCCACATTAAACAGATTCTGCAACTTCTAATGATTACTCCTACTGATGGTTTCCTCTCAGGACAAGTACAGCAAGTTTAATCGCTTTTCATATGAGCACCTTTTAAATGCTTGAAAATACCTGCCATGCACCCCTTGCCTACAGTCCTACAGATTCAAGATCTTCAGTTTCTATTCAATGATTTTCATGATTTCTGGTCTTCATGGCATCTTAGTTGCCAATTCTAGTCCTCTACTTCATTAATAAACCTTTCGATTATCGAGACCTCAACCTGGATTTAGAGTATTCTTCTTTGCTTCCTTCGAATTCAGTTGATAAAGACTGTACCCCCAAATATACCCCTGGTGTCCAGTCCAAAGTCCAGAGCAGATTTTGCAGATTTTTCCTCTGTATGACTTTGACCAAGTCACTTAACATCTCTGCGCCTCAGTTTCCACATCTTCAAAATGAGAAGTTTGAATTAAATTCCCTATTATGTGCCTTCCAGCTCTAAGTCCATGATTCCACTCTTTTTTTAAGGACCCGTTTCCCAATCCCATAGGAAGTGTTGGGTCCTTTGGAGCATTATAAGCATTAATCCATCCAGGCTCTCGAGCTTTTTCTTAGTTCTTAAATAAAATAAATATTATGTCACTTACATGCATGGCTGGTGAAATAGGAATGAATTTGTCTTAAAAGTGACTGTGATTTGGCACTAAATGCCACCTGAGCTCTGAGAATCAGAGGCTAGTATCCATGTTCATATTGAAGCAATTCTCATTCCATAATAATATCTTTCCTTTAGAGTAGGCTTCGTAGCCCTCTTTGAGAGTCAGGTAATAAACACTTATCTGACACCTGTTGTGTTCCAAGCATTGTGCTAAGTGTTGGAATATAGTATTATTGAACGATAAATGCCTCAGTATGAACCAGGATACTATCCTTTGCTTCTCAGAGTTCAGATGGCTTTTAGTGCCAAATTAGTGTCTTTTTTTTAAACATCTATTCACTCCTGTTTTGCTAACCATGGAAAGAAGTGATGTAATATGTGCCTAGCACATACAAATAAAAACAGACAGTTCCTGCCTGCCCTCAAAGAGCTTGAAATCTAATAGGGAGAAAACAACACCCAAAAAAAGAAGCTGAAAGGGGTGGGAGGGACATATTGGATAGTTACAGAGAAGTCCAAAAAGTAATGTACCTAGAGGGAAACAGGGAGAAAAAGTGTGCTGAACTCCTGCTTTAAATAGATGCCCTGCAGCCTATGGCCGTGTCCTCCAGTCATAGGGTCTAGTCAGAGGGACAAAAGGGTATTGAAGAGATGTAGTCACCAGGCAGACTTTCAAGTGATTGTGGTAGGAGGAAAGATAGTACGTACTGACTTCACAAAAGACACGTGGCTAAATGATTGTGTATCATCACCGTTTCTTACCTTCCAAATTCAGTACTATAACCAGTCTAATGATGCTTTAAAAAAGTGTTGGATGAAGTACTTGGAGCACATATTGTGACTTCTCTCAAGGACCTCAGCTGTTCCTCTGTAGCAGCAGCATGTTTGGAGCAGGCCTGCAATGGCACCTTAATTATAGGGCAGATGAACCCGCTACAAATGGATAGTCTGCTGTTAGATGTTCTCTTTCTCTCCCTCTCTCTCAAAGAAGGAGGCAATCAGTTCAAGCTGCTATTGAATGATGCTTCAAATCGGGATCTTGTAAACAGGTCTTAAAATAGCCAGTTTTGAAAGAACATTAAATCCCTGTAATTAGGATTTGCCTTAAGATTAACTCTAAGTGAAATGAGAATGGGAGGATAGGTGGAAAGAATCAGTTTTGTTTCTGAAGGACGCTGAGGAAAGAAGTGAAAATGCAGCCTGGGGTCCTCAGAAGAGGAGGAACTCAGACATTAAAGAGGGAAGCAACTAAGTGCAGTGTGTCAGAAATGGGATGAAAATGGAGTTTCCTTTCATGTTGGAGAGCTGTGTAATTAGTTTGGATCATGAGCAAAGATGTTTATTGTGGGGAAATGAACAGAGGAAACAGGGAAACAAAGCTGCTGGTGCCTTTGCTGTACATCTGCCTGAATTAATTTGGGCAGTAATTTCATGGTGTCAATTGCATAATGCTGCTCAAGATTTCACCAATTGCCTACCACCCTTGAGAAAACCAGATATTAGGCTTTCAGATGAGATTTCCAAAGCTTGGATGGACGTTACGGCCAGTGATACCTGCCTGACCTTGGATGATTTTAAGAACTATTTAGAATATGTCAGTTTAGTCAGGTTCTCATTTAGTCCCATGCAGTTTTACTCATGAATCCTATGTTAAGTGCTTATATTCATAAAATGATAGAGAATGTTGGCTGACAGCAGGGAGTTACTAACAAATTTGGGGTATATAATGGAGGTGAATGTGAGTAATGAGTAGGCATGAAGGACCTCAGCTGGGACTGTGCACCAGAGAAGAAGGTGAGTAATGAGTCCCTACGTGAGTTACATTAGGTATGTCACTCAACTCTGGATTCACACAGATTAGGAAGTTGATGCAAGGGTATTTTAAAGGATCATAATTTATCTTAGCTACAATATCACCCAATTTTATGAGAGCTTTAAGGTCAAGTAAACAAAGTTTTACCTGTCCTAATGAGAACCAGCATGGTAAAATGCAGAGAGTTTCAAAATCAGAAAGATCTGGATTCAAGTCATGTCTCTGACTCATACTGTCTGACACATGTCACCCTGGGCAAGTCATTTATCTTTTCAACGTTCTAGACAATGCTTGAGACTGTAATTTGAAGACAATATGTTGACCTCCATTGACAGAGGGAATTCCTTACCTAGCAGTTTCATTTACCAGTGAAATCATAGCCAAGTCCCTGTCTCAGCCCATAATAACAGAGTAGTGAAAGAATGTGCATGAAAATAGAAAAAAGTTATGTTACATAATCTCAAGACCTCTTCCTCTCTTCTGTAGTGATGGTGTTCTCCCTGGTATCCTTTGTGACCCTGGCTGCTCTATCCCCAGGAAAAACAGTCAGATGCGAGTTCGTAGTATGTCAATTTCCATTTGGATCTTATGTAGCCCATGGTAAGGTCTTATGTATACTGCTCGGAAACCAGAACAAAAAATTAATTGAAGAAAGGATCTGAGTAATGATATATGTCCTGTAGATTTGTCCTCAAAGATATATAACTAATCCTCAATCCTTAATCAGTGGGGACAAAATTATCCAATGGCAATCATCTTCATAGCAGACTATAACAGAAACAATAACATTTATCCTTCTCCCATTTATTCTCGGAAGGATAGCTCAAGTGTTAAACGTCTTGAGGGAGTAGATTACTGGACCTGAAAGCAATAGTTATTCATATGGTGATCTTGCAAGAATGGCCCTTACAGAGGGCTGCACCTGTCTTTTCCCTAACAGGGACTCCCCTTCTGGGGAAAGGTCATTTCGATGTCTTTGTTTTCCAGAGATGGTGGAATAAGAAGGCTTTTCTTGGCCAATGTGAATTGGCCTTCAAGTTAGTCCTACATCTTTGTGACATATCTGGTACTGTGATTAACCAGTTGGTGGAGCAGTACCACTAAAAAAAATTTTTATTAGGGAGTTTAGTGAGAAAATGTTTAGGTATGTTTTGTAGGAAGATAACACCTAAATATGGGATCTAAGTAATAATCATATGTCCTGCAGATTTGCCCCCATACATAGATATTTAGTCTTTTAAAACTAAATTCAACACTACATCATGGTGAGAGGTTACCCAATGATGAGCATATACATGGCAAACAGACTCTGACAAACAATAACACTGTCCTCTCTCTCCCTACTTGAGTGCTTAAAGGGGAAATCATATATAATAGATGTGAAAGCTATATTGTGGAGGATTTTAAATGCAAAAAAATAAAAAATGAAATGGCTTCAAGATTGCGTCAGCCAGGCACAGACTTGCACCATGAGAATTTCATCTAGTATAGCCACTTTTCCTAATTTTACACATGCTAATTTTTGTTTTCTCATGTAGCACAAATATTTTTTGCCTATTGTTGATGATGCAAAGAGTTATGGAAATTCTTACAGATTTGTTCCATTTTTTTGTCTGTTTCCCTCTTGACAGTTTTATCATCTTTTATAGTCATAGTGCTCTTAGGATGATATAGCTTAATTGAGTCTCAATTGACATTTTCTATAGACTAGTTTTCTCTCACACTGCTTTTCACTGTTTTTGAGACAATACTACTTGTAATATTCTCCCATCTAATTTCATGGTGTTGAACAAATGAGTTTATATGCGACATCAAGGTTGCTCTTGGTTACTATTTGTTTCTCCTATAAGAGGATAAAATCCTTACTAGATAAGGCAGGTTCCTCCCTTCCCCTTCCCCACACCTTTTGGACTCATTATGGTATTAGATTTGCATTTCTTGAGTTTGGACTGGAAATTAAAATGACTAAGGTCAATATCTTCACATTCTGTTATTTCTTTTTCCTTTAGCCATAAACTGCTTTTTGAATAGTCCATTTTAGGACTATTGGAAACGTAATCAGGATCTTCTCAATGAGAATCTCCACTCAGATTTTGTAATGATTTTGATATTTGCTCTAAGCAGTTAGTTATCTAGCTGCACACAGAAAGTTGACTGTGAGGTAACATTCCCCTCTGGTTTCATTCCTCCAACCCTCATTTGTGCATGGATGTTGGAGTAACTAGAAGGTAAATGCTTCTGGGTTCTATTAGCTGACCAAGAAGGGCCAGAGTTTCTAGTCCTTTTACTGATGAGTCCCAATGAGTGTAAATCCTACCATCAGTTAGCTAGGAGATGCCAATTTGTTTTTAGCAAAAGGTATTTACTGAGATAGTATAATACTAACAGTTGGCAGAAAATATTCACCTGAAACCTGTGGCTCACTTTCCTCCTGCACATACAAGTTCCCTGGGAAGACTGGGCTCAAATTCAACATGGAGATAGGAAGGTATATGTAGAGAATAGAGATGACAAAGGGAAGACTAATAGCTCCTGGTTACTAGGAGTACTTTTCTCCTTCTGTGTGTTCATCCTTCATTGCTGAAGACCATTCCATCAGAGAAATGATGACATGACTTGCACTTGACTTTGTTTTGAGTGAGGGAGGGCTGTGTGGGTCACCAGCCTCACTTCTCTTCCAGAGCCATCTGAATCCAGTGACCAGATATTCATCAGGATGAGTGGAGATGACTCAGGATGAGGCAATTGGGGTTATGTAACTTGCCCAAGGTCAAACAGCTAGTGAGTTTCAAGTATCTGAGGTGAGATTTGAACTCAGGTTCTCCTGACTCTTATACTGGTGCTCTATCCACAGCACCACCTAGCTTCCCCTCTTCTTCTGTAGAGTACTCTTGAAGCTCCTGTTGGATATATTTCTCTGCTAAGCTCCAGAGCTGGGGTCTTTTTAGAGTCCACAGCTAGAATTTTTCTCTTATCATGAGAGGCCATGATCTTTGAAGCTGTCACTTTCCTCAACTGAATGTATTTCTACATCTATCTGCCAGAGTTTCTACTGTTGTTGATCCCTCAAGTGGCCCCTATTACTGACTCCAGTCAACTGTGCTACCTACTGTGGTCACCCAGTTACTGGTGGGAACTCTAAAGAGATGTTTAGAACTCACACGATTGCTTGAGATTGGGCAGAAACTATTCCCTCTTAGGGACTTAACTGGAGATCTTCCACTTCTGCTTCTGGAATGAGCCATTAAGAGCTGGCTTTCTTTGTTATACATTGGATCAAAGATGGTTTTGATTCAACCAATTATAAAATTTTTTAAATAAGGCATCATTTTTCCTATGCAATGATTAAAACACATTATTCCCCCTAAATGCATTATGTTCTTATTTATACGTAGTCTATATTTGGATGGATGGATTCTTTCGTTGCATCTGTCTAGGTTTTCTGTGCTTAGATTAGTTGGGGTACAGGTTCCACTGATATGATTTTCACATCAGTAACCAGTTATTTCCTGTTTGTTAAGATATTGTCAATCGTGTTTTTTTTGTATGTGTATGTGTGTGTGTGTGTGTGTGTGTGTGTGATATCTCTCAATGCCTACCATATTCAGCACCTTCTGACTTATTGAAAAAAAGTATTCAACATTTAGATGTGTGAGACTTATGACTAGCTCATAGGCTCTTGGACTTTCTTTCTTAAATTTGAGCCAATTTCCAACAGGCTTTTACTCATCCATCCTTATGGCCAACTTTGCATTTTAAAACCATCAAGTATTAAGGTATATATAGATACAGTCTGGTTGATCTTACTATTTGTCACTAGAATTTCTCTATCTCTTTGTCTTCTGCAATAGATAAGATAGAATTATGTCTGTGGTGATTTTTTTTAACTTATGGTCATCATAAACCCCGTATGAAAGATAGTTAAGTATCATGTGAAATGATGTTTCTTTTGGCCTTTGGGAGAACAATAAAACCTCTTCCACAGCACCTTTATTTACCTCTCCAAGGAAAACCTCTGAGTCATTCTTCCACTTGGTTGTAATTCCTTTTTTGTTTTTCACTCTCATTTGTCATGATGATGTCAGTATTGACATGATTCATTTCTTCCCATAATATGCTAATTCTGTGGTTGCTGGACAAAGATCTCATTAGACTATCAATAAATAGATTAATATTTAAAGATGATCCAAAAACTATGTTTCTTAATACCATGTGATACTCTACCACCACTCTAGAAGGGGGACATAAAAGAGGAAAGAACATTTTTAATTTTTCTTTGTCTCTTGGGTTATCCTGGTAAGAGAAAGAATTTGTAAAAGACTACATGAAAAAGTAGGTTGAACAAAAAGTCCCCCTCCTCCTCCATTTCCTTCTCTCTCTCTCTCTCTCTCTCTCTCACACACACACACACACACACACACACACACACACACATACATACGTACATTTCAAGATGTAATAGCAACCACTGTGTGTAGTTGGCCAAAGGAACTATATGAAACACATATATGAATATGTCTGATATGAATATGCCTGAACCTGTGTACTGGAATTTCTTTACCTATAATACCTAAGAGGCATTTTGGCCAATTATTGAACCCCCGAGCAACGCCCTATATGACCTTTATGACTCTCTAGGTTGCATACCCAAGGATAGTCTAAATAAAAGGAACTATTCCAGTTGGAGTGGTAAAATTCCCATTTTGACTGAGTTTGTGATGCTGGACATTTTCCTTTTAAGTGTCTGTTTCTCACCTGGTGCCTCCCCATACTGGAACAAGGAATCTCTCTTGACTTAATCTTTTTCTAACATCTTTTATTTTTTTAAAGTACTTTCTGCTATAAGATTGCAGCTATTGTTTTGATGATCTCAGTATTGGGACCTAGAACTGAACCTAATAGTAGGTCTTTCTGTGTTTACCTCAGTTGGGCCTTGGGTAGTAGATTTTTGATCTGCTTTTAGAACCATATTCAAGACTTTCTAGTATGGTAGACCCCTTCCAGTGCTTATGTTTTACTCAAATAAGCTTTGAGTCAATCAGAATGACCTATGCTCATCAGTGAGACATTTTAGTAGAAATTATGGAAATAAGTTGTTACTGGTTGCTGGTCAACAATCAAACTAACTTTAGATGATTTTCACTTTTTGCAAACCAAGATTCAGACTGAGATGAGCCTGTAGGGTTCAGAAAGGGCTACTACATTTTTCTTTCAGTCATATTTCTGTTTCTTCCTAAGTGTGGCAATAGGCAGATACACATCTAAGGAAGTATATGAGTCTATATATCTTTTGCCATAGTATCTTATGTTCCATGGTAGTTCTTGGCACCATCTACTAGTGGTGTGAGGGTTTATGGAAGGGTAAGTTCTCCAGTACAGGGCGAACATTGATCATTTAGCCTTTCAGAGACCATCCCAGTTGAATTTTTGGCAGGATACTCATTTTGAAACTATCCCCAAACCTTAAAAGTATCTTAGAAAACCCAGATATAACAGCACAAAGGATTGTGTGTGAATACCAGCATCACCACACTCCCCTACTTCCCGCCTGGCCTCCACAGCCATCATCCATGAGTGAAAGGTCAATGAATAATGGCCCTCTATCTTCCCTACCACTCCAACAGACTGCTGACCAACTGACATTGGCAGAGCAGGCAAACCAACATAGCTGAAGTAACAAGGTATCTATCCTGAGAAAAAGATAAAACGTGAAATGTGCCAGGTGAATGGGGTATGCTAGTAAATGTGTAACAACTGGTTCTCCAGCTAAACACACACACACACACACACACACACACACACACACATACACACATATACTCATTCTCTATGTCTCTCTGTCTCTCTCATACACAAACACTTTTATGATTAATCTGAATTATTAACATTTTCCTATCATTTTCTTAAGTCTAGAAAATCAACAAAACAATAAGTCATACTTTGATTTCTAGCATTTGCTGATTTTCACTGCATCCAGCATAACACTGGCCAAGTGAGTTAGATGGCTGTCACCACCTTGACCACCACTTTCCCCCAGGCCCTGAAGGAAAGAGCCCAGGACCATGAGCACATGAGTGCTAACAGTATTACAACACAACTAACTCTATTTCTAACCTCATAGCAATCATAGAGCGTAGCAACATTTATGGAAAAGGGGACTGACATCCTAGCCACCACTTATACCAAGCAGATACAAATTGTCACCTATGGGCAGGTAAGCTCAAGATTCCCAGTAATAACACCCCACCCCACCCAACCCCTGCCACACCCATATACACCTCCAAAACACTAGTCTTGTTTCCATTTAAGGGTTGGCAGAAGAGCAAATCTTGGAGAGACTTTCTGACTTCTCATTCTGGGATATGTTTATAGCAATATTCTAAAAGTATATATGCATGTGTGTATGTATGTATCTTCCACTCTGGATGTGACCCCACAAGTGAAGAAACATTCTTACCTGACTCTGGCATAGACACATGCATAGCAGAGTTAATGAGCCATACAATGGAAAATCACAACAAAGTGAAAAAAGAACTAGAAAATCAGAATTGTGAAGATGGAGTAGTAAATTGGAAGTATTTAATTTGAAATGAAGAAAGAAGAGTCAACTTGGAGATTGAAAATAAGGGGGAAAATGGATTTTATGGGTCCTCACATGTGTGACATAATTGATTGATATTCAGTCCTTTGTGAAGAAGCCTGAAAACCCCCCCACAATTTAGTGGCTTTTTTGTGTCATATAGACTTTCAATCCTCTGTTGGTGTGCTATATTGAGTGAGGACTGTTTATAATGCTAAGTATTTAAATGTGACATTTATTATAAAAAAAGGTTGGTTTAAATTCTAGAATTAATGATTAGACATAGGAAGGATTTCCCTAAGCATGAAAACAATCTTTAGAAAAAGTTGTGACATTCAGTTGTGGTTGTTTAAAGCTTCTAAGAAGAGGCAAAAATATCCATTCTGTTCATCCATAATAAAATTGATGCCCTAATAGAAAAAGAGAAACACATTGGAGTGACTTTTACATCCAAAGAAGTGTAACTAGGCTATGGGAAGATTAATTGTAGAAACTAGAGGCATCTAAACTAGAGAGAAGATATGTGTGCTCATATACCAAGGATTGATTGGAAGGTAGGAGGTAGGAAAGAGAGGTACTAAGAATTGTTTTCAAATATTTGAAGGACTAGAAGGGTTAGATTTGTTCTTCCTGATAATGAGGACAGAGCAAGAAGAAATGAGTAACTTTAGATTGTAAGATTAGATTATATGCCCCTTGACGGCTACTGCTCAGTCATTTCAATCTTGTCTGACTCTTAGTGACCCATTTGGGACTTTTCATGGCAAAAAAATACTGGAGTGGTTTGCTTTTTCCTTCTCCAGTTCATTTTACAGATGAGGAAACTGAGGCAAATAGGTTTAAGTCATTTGCCTGGCATCACAAATCTAGTAAGTGTTGGAGGACAGATTTGTCCTGATTCCAAGCCCAGTGCTCTATCCACAGCACCAACTAGCTGCCTTATTCCTTGAGGGCAAGGACTCTTTCCTCTTTTTGTCTACCTGGCATACAGTATGCCCTTAATAAATGTTTATTAACTAATTTTATAGAGATGGTCTTGGGCTTGAAATAATCAATAAAGTAATCAATAAGCATGTGTTCCAGATCTGCTATATTCCAGGCACTGTGTTGGCATGGAGGAAACAAATGCGACAATTAAATAGTCCCTGAACATTATGAGTACTCCTCATGGAGCTTACATTTTACTGGGGGTTACAATATATATCTGGCAGGGCAGGGAAAATAAAGAAAAAAATTCCTAACAATTGGAACTATGTAAATATGGAATAAGTTCCTGAGTTCCCTACACTAGAGATCTTCAAGGAAATGCTGGATGATTTTTTTGGTACAAATTTTGTAGAGGAGATTCCTGTTGGAGTTGAAGTTGGAATACTCTTTGCTCCCTGATACCACTTCCAGTTTTACTTCTTCCACTGTTACTCAGTAACTTCTCTTCCTTTGAGGTCTATACTTTTCAAATCTATCACCCAATCAAAATTTTGGTAGCTGTTATCTACAGTTCCCCAGTTTACTCTTCTTTTTTCCTCAATGAGTATATGGCTTACATTTTTTTTCTCCTCCACAGCTCCTGACCTCATACTGGGGGACTTGAGTACGATTCTTTCTCAACTACTTTAACCACTCTGTGTTTCCTCCACGCTACCTCAGTCACACAGAAAAAATGGTAATTCCCTTGATCTTACCATGACCCACAAATGTACTACATCCATGTTCAAGATTTTTGATACCCCCTTATCCAACCATACTCTATTGGCTTTCCATATCTCCTCCTGCCTTCCCTTACAAAACCCTTTTCCTTATCATCACCGTGATTTCCAATCCCTTGACCCCTCTGTTCTCTTCCAGGCCATCTCCCCTACACTGGATACTCTCCTTTTCTCTTCATCTTGACCCTAAATGAATCAATTAAACTCTATACTGTGTTCCTTTCTTGAATCCCTAGTCACTTTATAAGATCCTTGATTACCCCCAGCCTAGCCTCATCCTTGGATCATTCCCACCATGTCAACTTTGCTCCTACACATATGCTACTGAACTAAGTTGGAGAAAACTATGCAACTATTCTGACTGAGTCTGCTACAAATTAATATTACAAAACCTCAACTGGACCCTTGCTGCTGGTAGGCAATTCTCCTATATCTCCCTTATCAACTCACTCTCCACATAATTCTTCCAAACCTTTACATCCCTTCTCAATTTTCCCATGGTTCCCCACCCTCCATTCTGTCAGTTGAGAAAACTGCCTCATATTTTACAGATAAAATTGAAGCCATTCTCTGCGAACTCCTTCTCTCTTCCTCATCTCTTATCATTCAAATACATTGTTTTACTGTTTCCTTCTTTTTTAAAAAAAAGATATATAATTTATTTATTTTTAGTTTTCAACATTCACTTCCACAAGAATTTGAATTCAAAATCTTCTCCCCATCTCTCCACATCCCACCCCAGGGCACCATATACCCCATCAATCCCTTCCTCCAGTCTGTCCTCCCTTCTCCTTTTGAGTTCCATATTCACTTCCTTCCTCCTTCCCCACCCACCCTCATTGAGGAAGCAAGCAATTCAACACAGGTCAAATATGTAGCCATGCAAGATACTTTCATAATAGTTATGCTGCAAAAGACTAACCACATTTCCCTCTGTCCCATCCTGCCCTCAATTTATTCCATTCCCTCCCTTGACCTGTCCTCCCACAGTAGTGTTTGCTTCTAATTATCCTGTTCCCCAATTTGCTGTCCCTTCTATTATCTTCTCTCTCCTATCCCTTTCCCCCACCTTCCTGCAGGGTAAAATAGGTTTCCTTACCTAACTGAATGTGTGTTATTCCTTCCTTAAGCTAAATCCCATGAGAGTATGACTCACTTATTCCTTTTCATTTCCTCCCTCTTCCCCTCCATTGTGAGTTCATTCTTGTCTCTTTTATGTTAGATGATTTACTACATTCTACCTCTCCTTTTCTCTTGCTGCTAGTACACTCCACTAAACAGTAAATTTTATTTTTTAAGTTTTGTCCCTTCATGTTCAGCTCACCCTGTGCCCCCTGTGTGTGTGTATACACACACACACAAATGTATACCTATGTACATATACATATCTATACAAATATAATATACACATACATATATACCCTTACATACTTACATATATATGTATATATATATGTATATGTATATATATTCCCTTTAACTACCCTAATACTAAAAAAGGTCTCATGAATTACAAATATCATCTTTCCATATAGAAATGTAAACAATTCAACTTTAATAAATCCTTATGACTTCTCTTTCCTGTTTACCTTTCATATTTCTCTTGATTCTTTATTCAAATATTCTATTCAGTTTATCTTTTCAACAAAAATGCTTGGAAGTCCTCTATTTCATTGGAGTTCCATTTTTTCCCTGAAGTATTATACTCAGTTTTGCTAGGTAGGTGATTCTTGGTTTTAATGCTGTCTCCTTTGACCTCGGGAATATCATGTTCCAAGCTAGTATAGAAGCTGTCAAATCCTGTGTTATCCTGATTGTATTTCCACAATACTTGAATACTTTCTTTCTGGCTGCTTGTAATATTTTCTCCTTGACCTGGAAACTCTAGAACTTGGCTACAATGTTCCTAGGCATTTTCCTTTTGTGGTCTCTCTCAGGAGGTGATTGGTGAATTCTTTCAATTTCTATTTTACCCTCTGGTTCTAGAATATCAGAGCAGTTTTCCTTGATAATTTCTTGAAAGATGATGTCTGGACTCCTTTATTGATTGTGGTTTTCAAGAAGACCAATAATTTTTAAATTATCTCTCCTGGTTTTTCAAATGAGATACTTCATTGTCTTCAATTTTTTCATTCTTTTGGTTTTGTTTTTTAATTTCTTGATTTCTTATAAAGTTATTTGCTTCCATCTGCTCCATTCTAATTTTTTAAAAAATCTTTCAAAGTTGCTTTTTTATTTTTTGATGAATATTTTTTAAAAATTTATTTATTTAACTTTTAACATTCATTTCCACAAAATTTTGGTTTCTAAATTTTCCCCTATCACCGATCTGCCTTCTCTTCTAACATCCCTCCTTTACCTTGTCCCCATCTTCTCTTTTGTCCTGTAGGGCCAGATAACTTTCCATACCCCATTACCTGTATTTCTTATTTCCTAGTAGTAAGAACAACACTCGACAGTTGTTCCTAAAACTTTGATTTCCAACTTCTCTTCATCCCTCCCTCCCCACCCATTCCCTTTGGGAAGCAAGCAATTCAATATAGGCTATATCTGTGTAGCTTAGCAAATGACTTCCATAATAGTCATGTTGTGTAAGACTGACTATATTTCCCTCCACCCTATCCTGCCCCGCTTTGCTTCTGTTCTCTCTTTGGATCCTGTCCCTCTCCAAGAGTATTGACTTCAAATTGCTCCCTCCTCCCACTGCCCTCCCTTCCATCATCCCCCCACCCTGCTTATCCCCTTCTCCCCCACTTTCCTGTGTTATAAGACAGGTTTTCATACCAAAATGAGTGTGCATTTTATTCCTTCCTTTAGTCGAATGTGATGAGAGTAGACTTCATGTTTTTCTCTCACCTCCCCTCTTTCTCCCTCCACTGAAAAGTCTTTTTCTTGCCTCTTTTATAAGAGATAATTTGCCCCATTCCATTTCTCCCTTTCTCCTCCCAATATATTTCTCTCTCACTGCTTAATTTCATTTTTTTAAAGATATGATCCCATCCTATTCAATTCCCTCTGTGCTCTCTGTCTCTCTCTGTGTGTGTATGTGTGTGTAATCCCACCAACTACCCAGATACTGAAAAGTTACAAGAGTTATAAATATTGTCTTTCCAACAGTTCAACTTCAGTGAGTCCCTTATGACTTCTCTTTGCTGTTTACCTTTTCATGCTTCTCTTCATTCTTGTGTTTGAAGGTCAATTTTTCTTTTCAGCTCTGGTCTTTTCATCAAGAATGCTTGAAAGTCCTCTATTTCATTGAAAGACCATTTTTTCCCCTGAAGTATTATACTCAGTTTTGCTCGGTAGGTGAGTCTTGGTTTTAGTCCTAGTTCTTTTGAATTCTGGAATATCATATTCCACGTGCTTAGATCCCTTAATGTAGAAGCTGCTAGATCTTGTATTATCCTGATTGTATTTCCACAATACTTGAATTGTTTCTTTCTAGCTGCTTGCAATATTTTCTCCTTGACCTGGGAACTCTGGAATTTGGCCACAGTGTTCCTAAGAGTTTCTCTTTTTGGATCTCTTTCAGGAGGTGATCAGTGGATTCTTTCAATATTTATTTTGCCCTCTGGTTCTAGAATATCAGGGCAGTTTTCCTTGATAATTTCATGAAAGATGATGTCTAGGCTCTTTTTTTGATCATGGCTTTCAGGTAGTCCCATAACTTTTAAATTATCTCTCCTGCATCTATTTTCCAGGTCAGTTGTTTGTCCAATGAGATATTTCAAATTATCTTCCATTTTTTCATTCTTTTGGTTTTGTTTTGTGATTTCTTGGTTTCTCATAAAGTCATTAGCCTCCATCTGCTCCAATCTTATCTTTAAAGAACTGTTTTCTTCAGTGAGCTTTTGAACCTCCTTTTCCGTTTGGCTAATTCTGCTTTTGAAAACATTCTTCTCCTCATTGGCTTTTTGACCCTCTTTTGCCAATTGAGTTAGCCTATTTTTCAAGGTGTTATTTTCTTCAGCATTTTTTGGGGTCTCCTTTAGCAGGGTGTTGACCTACTTTTCATACTTTTCTTACATCTCTCTCATTTCTCTTCCCAGCTTTTCCTCCACCTCTCTAACTTGATTTTCAAAATCCTTTTTGAGCTCTTCCATGGCCTGAACCCATTGAATATTTGTTTTGAATGTTTGGGATACAGAAGCCTTGACTTCTATGTCTTTCCCTGATGGTAAGCATTGTTCTTCCTCACCCAAAAGGATGAGAGGAGATATCTGTTCACCAGCAAAGTAACCTTCTATGGTCTTATTTTTTTTCCCTTTTTTGGGCATTTTCCCAACCAGTTACTTGACTTTTGGGTCCTTTGTCAAGAGTAGGGTATACTCTGGGAATCTCTGAGATCTCAGTTCCTCCAAGGTGGCACAATCAAGCGTGTACTAGTCTGGACTCAGAGAGGGATTTTTATGCCCAGAATTTTAGCAGTTACCTCTCCACAGCCACTGGGCCTCCAGTTCCCAAGTCACCACTGGGGGCTGATTTTCAGATAAGTTGGATGGGCAGGGCCACCATTCAGTTTGAGACAAAGACCAGCTTGGCCAGGGCCTCCACCCAGTGCTGAGGTAAGACTCAGCTCTTCAATGCCCCCAGGGGTTTTTCCGCTCCAACAATGGAGCTTTCCTATGGGCTGCTGTGCAGGCTCTGTGCTGCTGGAGCTATGAGAAGGCCCTTCTCCCTTCCTGGCCAGCTGATAAAATCCCATCACTGACCTTTGGTGCCTGTGGGCCAAGGGATCTGAGGACCCACTACTGCGACTGGAGATTCTACCTCCGAGGTGTCCTCCTCCCAGAGTCTTGTGGTGCGCTTGGCTCCGCGTCCAGCACAACCAACATTTCTGTGGACCTTTCAGGTCACTGTGGGCTGGAAATCTCCTCCACTCTGTTGTTCTCCACTTCTACTGCTCCAAGATTTATTGAAAGTCCCTCTCTACAGGTATTTTATGGGCTGTGGGGAGGACCCTGCGTAAGTGTATGTTTCTAGTCTGCCATCTTGGCTCTGCCCCCTCCATTCTAATTTTTAAAGAACTATTTTCTTCTGTGAGCTTTTGGACCTCCTTTTCCATTTGGCCAGTCTTGCTTTTTAATGCATTCTCCTACTCATTGCTTTTTGAACCTCTTTTGCCATTTGGGTTAGTCTATTTTAAAAGGTATTATTTTCTTCAGAATTTTTTGGATCTCCTTTTTCAAACTGTTGACTTGTTTTTCTTGATTTTCTCACATCGCTGTCATTTCTCTTCCCAGTTTTCTTCCATCTCTTTTACTTGACTTCAAAGTCCTTTTTTGGCTCTTCCGTGGCCTGAGACCATTTCATATTTGTTTTTGGAGATTTTGGATAGGAGGAGCCTTAACCTTTCTATCTTCCTCCAGATGTATGCTTTGGTCTTCCCCTGGTTATATGTTTTGCTCTTCCTCATCTGAAAGAATGGAAGGAAATACCTTTTCATCAAGAAAGTAACCTTCTATATTCTTATTTTTTCCCCTTTGGGGCATTTTTCCAGCCAATTACTTGACTTTTGAGACCTTTGTTAAGTGAAGGGTATACTACCCTAGGCTTCAGAAGTTTTGTATAGCTGTCTCTGAGATCTCTCTAGAGACCTGTTCCTCCAAGGTGGCATAGTCAAGGAAGAGGTGTTCACTCCTCTCTTGGCCTGAGCTCTGGTCTGTGAGCAACCACAAGCACTCTTTTCTGCCCTGGAACTGTGAGTAGGATTCCCTCTCTATAGCCTTCAAGAGCTCTGCCATGCCAGCGCTTCTCCTCACCCCAGGACTGCCACTCAGGACTGAGGCCCAGATCACTCACTTGATTCACCAAGCATGTGTAAACCAAGAGCTCCAGAAGTGGCTACTGAAGCAGCAGTGGCTGCCACTGCCCTGGGGTTGGGGCTGAGGCCGGACCACTCTCCCTTCTTACCAGGTGAAAGAGGTGTCTCACTGACCTTTGAAGCTGTCTTTGGTGTCTGTGAGTTGAGAAATCTGGAAACTCACAGCAGTTACCCATGATTCAGCACCCAGAAGCCTGCTCTAATGTGGTCTATACTGGCATGGCCCACACTCCCTTCTGAGCCCAGTGGGATAGATCTTTCCTGTAGGCCTTCCAGTCTGTCTTGGGTGAGAAATCTGTTTCACTCTCTCATTTTGTAATTTCTGTTGTTCTAGAATTTGTTTAGAGTCATTTTTTACAGATATTTTAAGGGCTGTGGGAGGACAGCTCAAGCAGGTAGGTGATTCTACTCTGCCATCTTGGCTCTGCCCTGCTATTTCCTTCTTACTCCATCTCACATGATGAAGTAACCTTACTCCTCACCAAAACTAACTTCTTCTACTTCCTCAAGAAAACCTATTCCATTCTGTCTCCTCGAATAGATTGCCACCTCTGCTATCCCTACTTTTTCATTTATTTTCAGTTCCCCTTCCTACTACTGGTCCATTTTCTACTGCCTACAAACATGCCTATGTTTCCCCATCCTAAAAAACAAAAACAAAAACAAAAACAAACTGTCATTTGATCTTTCCATCCCTGCTGTCATTCTATATCTCTTCAGCCCTTTGTGGCTAAATTCCTTGGAAAGGCCATTCTCTTCTCATCCATTTTCTGACTTTATCATTCTGCTGAAACTCCTTTCTCCAAAGTTGCCTAATCCAATGGTTTTTTCTCAGTCTTCATTCTCCTTCACCTCTCTGCAGCCTCTGATCCTGTTGATCACTCTCCTGGTTCTCCTCCTACTCATCTGACTGATCCCTCTCTTTTTTGTTGGTTTCTCTTCCAAATCATGCCTTCTAAATGTAGGTGTCCCTCAAGATTCTGTCTGAGTCCTCTTCTTTTCCCTTGGTGATCTCATCAACTCCCACAGATTAAATTACTGTCCCTATATGCTGATGATTCTCAGATCTATCTTGCCCCAGTCTTTCTGCTGAACTCCAATCTCACATCTCCAACTACCTTTCAGACATCTGGGACTAGATGTTGACATTTTAAGCTCAATATGCATAAAACAGAACTCATTAAATTTCCCCCCAAAATCTCCTCCACTCTGTACCTTCCTTATTATTGTGGAGGGCAACAGCATCTTCCAGGTCTCTCAAACTTACCATTTATGAGTTGTTCTGGAATCTTCTCCTTCTCCTCTTCTTCCTCCTTTTCCTCCTCCTCTTCCTCCTCCTCTTTCTCCTTCTTTCTCTTCTTATTCTTCTCCCTCTCTCTTTCCTTCCTCTCCATATTTAACCTGTTGTCAAGGCCTATTTCATCTTTGCAGTATCTCTCGTATATTCTCCTTTCTTTCCTCTGACTTTAACAACTCTAGTAAATGTAGACCCTCATTATCTTAAGCCTGGATCATTACATTAGGCCAGTTGTGGGTTTTCCTGTCTCAAATCTCTCCCCAGTTCAATCTGTCCTTCATTCAGCCACTAAAGAACTTTTCCTAAATTTCAGGTCTGATCATGTCACCCCCTATTTAGTAAACTTCAGTGACTTCTTTTTGCCTGTAAGGCCAAATACAAAATACTTTGATTCAAAGCCCTTCATAACCTAGCCTTTCCAGTCTTTTTCCATCTCACACTCTGACTGGTCTCCTGGCTGTTCCATGAACAAAACAGTTCATCTCTCAGGATCCAGACTTTTCTGAGTGTCCCCTATGCCTGTAACATTCTCTCTCCTCCACTTGGACTACTGAGCTCCCTGGCTGTCTTTAAGTCCCAACTAAAATCCCACTTTCTACAAGAAGCCTTCCACAGTCCCCCTTAATTCTACTGCCTTCCCTTTCTTAATTATCTGTTTATCTTATAGATAGCTTGCTTTGTATACAGTTGATTGCCTGTTGTCTCCCCCATTAGACTGTAAGTTGCTTGAGGCTAGAATAGTCTTTTTCCATATTTTTGTAACCCCATTATTTACCATTTTGCCTGGCACATAGTAGATGCTTAATAAATGTTTATTGATTGATTATTCATGTTCAGATTGGATTAAGTGGCCCTTGAGGTCCCTTCTGACTCTCAGATCTTATGTTTCTTTTTCTTTTATTCTCTACTGACAAAAGAAGTGACCTTAAGAATAGTTTACCAGGGAGATCAGGGGAGCAGGGATTTCCATGCTCCCAGAGTCCACACTTCAGGAATCAGTCCCAAGTTAGCTCTCTACAGGGAGCTTGGCCTGTTCTTAACTCTTGATGAAAGTAACTCAGCTAGGGCAGGTAGGTAGCATTGTGAATAGAGTTCTGGGCCTGTAGCAAGGAAACCTCATCTTTCTGAGTTCACATCTGGCCTCAGACGCTTACTAACTCTGTGAACCTGGTCAAGTTACTTAACCTTGTTTGTCTTAGTTTCCTCATCTATCAAATGAACTGGAGAAAGAAATGGCAAATCTCTCCAATATCTTTGCTAAGAAAACCCCAGATAAAGTCACAAAGAGTTGGGCATGACTAAAAAATAACTGAACAACAAGAAAACTTTAGGATTTGTATCCTCATTGGGAGAGGTTTGGTGTTGTTCCCAGAGTTCTATAAAGCAAATCCTAGAACTACCCCAAACTGAACCTAAATGCTAGGAAGAACCCAGAATGATTCTCGACTCTGCCTCTTCTCTCCAATGGCTTTTGCACCCAGGATGACCTAAAGTCTAATCTGATCTCACAGGACCTTTTCAGAATCTAAACCCTCCACTTCTGGATGTGTTCAGGCTCTGAAACAGCCTTGATGATACAAGTAGGAAAGGCAAGAACATTTGTCTAACTGAGGTTTCTCCCCACATCATCCTGATGTTCTTCCTGTAATTAGTTAAGGCATGTAGGACAGCATGTGAAGTATAAAGGGCCGCTACCACCAGCATCATGCATGTGCATGCTCCCCCTACTTTCAATGACCTCAGAATATAACTGTTATAGCACTGACTGGGGAAAGGTCACTGAAGATTCTGATGACTTTGGGAAATGATATGAACATACAAGGGCATGAGGATGATGAAGAGGATAAATTTAGGCCACAGAAAAATGAAAATTGGGGAACCATAAGGATATGTTTGTTGGGCTTCATGGTCTTTTCTGGCTGTTTAAATTTTTCATGCTCCCCTGAGACATATGGGTTTAACTAATTGCATTTTCCTAGCAGATGTGTGAGAGAAAAATTTACATGCTGAAGCTGGGAAATGTCCAAGGAGGAGAGTGGAACAGCAAGTTTGTGACAGGTTTTTTAATGAGGAATTTATTAGGATGACAAACACAATTAATGTATTCAGATGCTTTTTTGTGAGCTTCCACAGGTTTTTGTGGAAATATTTAAATTGTGATGCATGTTCCCAGCTTCCAAAAATGTTCATCCATTGACCAGTCTCCAATATGGCCTGCCATTTCCCCATGCCAAACACTAGGTTTGTTAGAGTTTCCTATCTGGTGCCTAAAACTAAATCACCAGGAATTTTAGTACTGCCACCTGTGTGAAGGGCATCCATTAAGTCTTTGTCCACAAGGCACTGGAAAAAAAATCAATTCAGTGTTCATGTCTGAGGGAGGAGAGTGCATTCATTAGGTATTGTTTAGACAACGTAACTGATTTGGAGAATTTTTACTTGTCCACTATTGGCTTTGGACCCAGCCAGAGATGACTGTGTCACTTGCTCCATGGGAGTGTTGGGATATGGTCAGAGTGATTTTGTTTTTCTTTCATGTTTCCTTCCCTTTCTCTTCCCTTTTGTGCTGTCAACACAGAATGACGGTCTGAGCTACTCTCAGTCTTGCATCATGCTTCTCAAGTTGTGTAGATCCAAGTTATAGTCTTCTGGGCCTGGACTGGGAATAATAAGGATAAAAGATCAATGAAAACTGAAGGGGCCACCATCACAAACTCTCCCATGTTAGCTAACTCAAACTGTGTTAAAAAGTACTCCAGATGCTTGGGAGACTCATTGAATTTGAGTGTTCTTTTGGATTTCATTCATTTATCTTTTCAGTCATTCAACACGTATTTGTCAAGTACTTACTATTTGCCAGAAATAAGACAAAAAAAGCCAATCCCAGTTATGGAGTAACTTGTACTCCTTTTCAACCCTTTGTATACTCTCTTGTCTACCTCAATGCTGGGAACCTCCTATAGTTTCTAATAGTCTTATACACACACACACACACACACACACACACACACACACACCTCACTCCAATTCACCAAACATTTATTAAGCACCTACTATGTGCCATGTTGTACTAGACTGATGAAAGATAAAAAGGAAATAGTCCTTTCTTTCTAGGGGCTTACTTGGGGTCCAAATAGGAAGGAAAAGTGCATGTGAGTAATTAAACACAGATAATATATATTTCAACAAGGAGAGAGCAGTTACAACTGGAGGGAAAAATAAAGATCTTATAGAAAGTGGCATAGCTTGGGGCCTTGGTGGAAGATAGGATTCTGAGAAGTAGATGGAAGGAGGGGAGTGCATATTAGCCATTGGAAATCACCTTACAAATGCAGCAAGTCAGGAGAAATCCTTTAAAAAACCTTTGGAGTTACGCACTGGCTTCAAGATAAAAAGTATAGATGAAAATCAAATGAACAAATCTTGATTAAATTCCTACTAAGTGCCAGGCACTGGAGAAAAAAAAACAAAAATAATACAGTCTCTGACTTCAGAGAGCTTCTATTACATCAGGGGAGACAAAACATCACATATAAATACATACACAATCTAGATATAATAAATACATATTGTGGGAAGAATGTCTTCTCAGCTCAGTGGTTAAAGTATTGGAGTTGAAGTCAGGAGGACCTGAGTTTGAATACTGCCTCAGAGTTACTATCTATGTGACCTTGGGAAAGTCACTTCACTTGTGCCAGACTCAGTTTCCTCATTTGTAATATTTAGAAAATAATTGTACTTATATTCCAAGGTTGTTGTAGGGATCTGATATATGGTAGAGTACACACACACACACACACACACACACACACACACACACACACACACACACACACACACATATATACTAGGTATGTATATTATGTATATATATATATATAAATTCTATGATCACATACAATCAATTAATATGAATTTATTGAGGATCCCTTGCATGCATATGTCATGAGGCATATGATAGGTGTATAAGAAATGATTCTCAACCTCAAGTGATGCGTTCATTAATAGTGGTATCTTCATTAATGAATTCTCTAAAAATGAAATTCCTTTGTAACAAAATGTGGAAACTTGGCAGTTGTGTTGTTTGTCATTAATGAGTAACACACCCTGGTTGAGAAAGATTTGGGTAGGGGGTGATTCTCAACTCACTGTTGAGTCATTGATCATAATATTGATGATTGGTGCTGTCTTAGATACATTTCTCTCATCGGCAGACCAGACCAAGGGCCCAGGAGAGGGGAGAATTACCTTCTTGGCTTCCACATAGCCTGATTATACCGAGACATCTAGATGCTGACTTTGTGGGTCTTTTTTCTGGGAAGGGACTTGTTCTTGTGGAAAGTGGTAAGGTTTTCTGCAAAATCTATTTAAACCTCACCGAGGTTAAGGAAGACAGTGACTGGTTATGTTGTGAAGGAAGAGTTACTGGCCTGTATTAGGAATATTCTGGGCGCTCTCAAGAGTCAATGATTGAGAAAGTCTTAGTTCTGAGGATTTCTACACTTGACGTGGATTTGCAGAATCACAAAATTTTAGAGTTACAAGAGACTCTGGCAGTCATTTGGTCCAAACCATACTTCAAATGAATCTTTACTCTAACATATTTGACAAGGGGTCACCCAGCTTCTGCTTAAAGACATCAAATAAAAGGAAACCTATTATTCCTTGATGTGATACTTCATACATTGGTACAGTTCTAATTGTTATGAAAGTTTTTCCCCTTACATCAAGCCTAAATCTACTTCTTTGAAACTTATACTCACTGCTTATGATCATGCCTTCCAGAGTTAAAAAAAAAAAACAAGTCTAATCCTTCCTCCCTATGACAGTCTTTCAAATACTAGATGTCTGTCATGTACCCCTTAAGTCTGATCTTCAGGAGAAACTTCTCTTGTTGTTTTAACTGGCCTTTATATGTCATAGGCCTCAAACCCATCATAATTCTCCATGTTGTTTCCTGAATATGCTCCAATTTATCACTGAATCTTCTAAAATATTGTATCCATATTGTTGCTCAGTCATTTTAGTTCTGTCTAACTCTTCATGACTCCATTTGATTTGGGGTTTTCTTGGCAAAAATCCTGTAGGAATTTGTCATTTCCTTCTCTAGCTCATTTGACAGATGAGGAAACTGAGGCAAACAGGGTGAAGTGACTTGACCAAGTACCACTTCACACAACTAGAAAGTCTGAGGATAGACTTGAGCTCAGGAAGATGAATCTCCCTGACTCCAGATCTTCACTCTATCCATTGCACCACCTGGTTGTACCATAACTGATCACAATGCTTCAGGTTTGGTTTGGCCAGGGAAGAATAGAGCAGGACATGACATGATCTCCCTGTTCCTGGAAGACATTTCTACCTTAAGAGATACCAAAATTGTACTAGCATTTTTGGCTTGCCATATTACACTGTGTGACCTTACGTTGAATTTGTAGTCCATTAAAATTCCTGGATTTTTTCCCTCTAGTTCTTTCTTTTTTTCCCCTAGTTAAATTGCTATTTAACCATGTCTCCTCCACCCAGGTATGAATCCTTCCAATGGCACTCTTCTCAGGATCACATCCATCTTCATCTTTTCCACAAGAATAACATGAAATATTTTAGTAAACATTTTGTGAAAATCTAGGGAGAACATATCTATAGCATTCCCCTGAGCTACCAGTTCAAAAAATGAAATTAGTTTGGTGTGATCTATTCTTGATGAAACCATGTTGATACTTCATGTTCACTATGTTGAGATGTTAACTAGATGGCACAGTGAATAAAGCACCAGGCCTGAAGTCATAGAGACTTGAGTTCAAATCTGGCATCAGACAATTACCAGCTATGTAACTATGGGCAAGTCACTTAACCTTTGTTTGCCTCAGCTTCCTCATCTGTAAAAGGGGGGGATAATAATAGCCCCAATCTCTGAAGATTGTTTGGGGTTGACATGAGGTAATAACTGTGACACACTTAGCACCGTACCTAGTGCATAGTAAGCTCTTTATAAATGTCAGCTATAAACAACAACAACAGTAATAATAATATTTCAGAAGTTTCTTAAGAATCAAAGTTAACTTCCCTGGCCTATAGTTTGATGTAATGATTCACTTTCCTTTAAAAAAATTGGATAGGGATGGAGCCAAGATGGCGAAGTAGAAAGACGCACATACACATAGCTCCAAACACACAAACCACAGAACGGCTAGAGGGGACCAAGCCAGGGCGAATTCTGCACCCAGAGACCACGGAGTATTGGAGCGAAGGAGATTCCTGCTCCGGAGAGACCTGTGGACCTCTCGCGGGGGGTCCTTCGCGCCACGGACTGGGCGCCGGGACGGGGAGCGGAGTGCGGCCCTGCCGCGGCCGCGACACTGAGGGGAGGAGATCCAAGAGGGCTACGGGGACGGGATCTCCAGCGGCCACGCAGGTCTCCCCACTCACAGAGGGACCGGCAAACCTCTCGCAAAAGGTCCGTCGCGCTGCAGACGTGGAGCCCAGCCCGGACCTATGGCAGCGGCGGCGGCCATGGCGCCGAGAGGCACAGATCTGAGAGGGCTCCGGAGGCGGGATCTTCAGCGGCGGCACGGGCTCCCCCACCACCAGGTGACTGACGGGGGTGGGTGAGAGAGTCTCTTTGGCGGGTTGAGAGGGGAGTGGGGTGCCCCCAAGGCTCAGGCCCCCCCGGGAGGTGGGGGCTGAGAGGCGGCTGCGGACGGGGGCTCCCCAAACGGGCAGGAGCCTGGATCCATTGTGGAAGGTCTGTGCATAAACCCCCAGAGGGAACTGTGCCTGAGAGGCGGCCCTACCCCTGACCATCTCAACTTAATTCTCACACTGAATAGCAGCCCTGCCCCCGCCAAAAATCCTAAGGCGGGAAGCAGCATTTGAATCTCAGTCCCCAAATGCTGGCTGGGAGGACCAGGAGGTGAGGTGGGTGTGAGAACATTCAGAGGTCAGGCCACTGGTTGGAGAAAATGCCAAGAAAAGGGAAAAGAAATAAAACTATTGAAGGGTACTTTACCGGAGAAAAGACACTTCCTCCCTTCCTTTCTGATGGGGAGGAACAATGCTTGCCATCAGGCAAAGACACAGAAATTGAGGATTCTGTGTCCCAGCCCACCCAATGGGCTCGGGCCATGGAAGAGCTCAAGAGGAATTTTGAAAATCAAGTTAGAGAGGTGGAGGAAAGACTGGGAAGGGAAATGAGAGGGATGAGGGAGAAGCATGAAAAGCAGATCAGCTCCCTGCTAAAGGAGAACCAAAAAAATCTTGAAGAAATTGGCACCTTGAGAACTAGCCTAACTCAGCTGGCAAGGGAGGTGCAAGGGGCCAATGAGGAGAAGAATGCTTTCAAAAGCAGAATTAACCAAATGGAAAAGGAGATTCAAAAGCTCACTGAAGAAAATAGATCTTTCAAAACTGGAATGGTACGGATGGATGCTAAGGACTTTTCGAGAAAGACAGATATCTCAGAACATACCACGCAGATTCGAAAAATGGAAGATAATGTGAAATATCTTATTGGAAAAACAACTGACCTGAAAATAGAATCAGGAGAGACAATGTAAAAATTCTGGGACTACCTGAAAACCATGATCAAAAGAAGAGCCTAGACATCATCTTCCATGAAATTATCAAGGAAAACTGCCCTGAGATTCTAGAACCAGAAGGCAAAATAAATATTCAAGGAATCCGCAGAACACCACATGAAAGAGATCCAAAAAGAGAAACTCCTAGGAGCATTGTGGCCAAATTCCAGAATTCCCAGGTGAAGGAGAAAATATTGCAAGCAGCTAGAAAGAAACAATTCAAGTATTGTGGAAATACAATCAGGATAGCACAAGATCTGGCACCCTCTACATTGAGGGATAGAAGGGAATGGAATAGGATATTCCAGAAGTCAAAGGAACTAGGACTGAAGCCAAGAATCACCTACCCAGCAAAACTGAGTATAATACTTCAGGAGAAAAAATGGTCTTTCAATGAAATAGAAGACTTTCAAATTTTCCTGATGAAAAGACCAGAGCTGGAAAGAAAATTTGACTTTCTAACACAAGAATGAAGAGAACCATGAAAAGGCGAACAGCAAAGAGAAATCATAAGGGACTTACTAAAGTTGAACTGTTTACATTCCTACATGGAAAGACAATATTTATAACTCTTGAAACATTTCAGTATCTGGGCACTGGGTGGGAGTACACACACACACACACATGCACACACGCACACATACATAGAGACAGAGTGCACAGAGTGAATTGAAGAGGATGGGATCATATATTAAAAAAAAAAATGAAACCAAGCAGTGAGAGAGAAATATTGGGAGGAGAAAGGGAGAAGTTATATGGGGCAAATTATCTCTCATAAAAGAGGCAAGCAAAAGACTTATTAGTGGTGGGATAAAGAGGGGAGGCAAGAGAAAAACATGAGGTCTACTCTCATCACATTCCACTAAAGGAAAGAATATAATGCACACTCATTTTGATAGGAAAACCTATCTCATAATACAGGAGAGTGGGGGACAGGGGCACAAGCAGGGTGGGGGGGAGGATGGAGGGGAGGGCATGGGGAGGAGAATGCAGTACGAGGTCGACACTCATGGGGAGGGAAAGGACCATAAGAAAATAGAAGTAAAGGGGGACAGGATAGGATGGAGGGAAATATAATTAGTCTTATACAACACAACTAGTATAGAAATCATTTGCAAAACTAAACAGATATGGCCTATATTGAATTGCCTGTCTTTCAAGGGGAAGGGGTGGAGAGGGAGGGAGCTAAGGAGGTTAGAACTCAAAGTGTTACGACCAAATGTAATGTTCTTACCACTGGGTAACAAGAAATACAGGTTAAGGGGTCAAGAAAGCTATCTGGTCCTACAGGACAAAAAGAGAAGACGGAGACAAGGGCAGGGAGGGAGGATAGAGGAGAGAGCAGATAGGTCACAGGGGCAATTAGAAAGCTCGGGTCTGGGGGGGGGAGGGGATAAAAGGGGAGAAAATTTGTAACCCAAAATTGTGTGAAAATAAATGTTAAAAATTAAAAAAAAAAATTGGATAAACACATGTGCCCTCCACTAGCTTGGCAGCACCTCTCCTATTTGCTAAAAACCTGAAAAAAAATCACTGACAATGATTCAGCAATCATGCTTTCCTATTTCTTTCATGACTTAATGATGTTGTTTATCTAAACTGAGTTATTTGAATTCACCAAGGGCAGTTAAATGTTCTCTTACTATTTTCTCACTTATCTTCGGTATTGATTATCCATTAACCAGCTTAGTTTCCTTCTTTCCAATCCAAAGATTGGCAGAGAAAACAGATGCAAAACAAAATCTGTCTTTTTAACTATCATTTTTCCATCTACCACAAGTAGCAACGCTGTCTCATATTGGATCTTCATATTCTTCAAAATATAGTGAATATATCTTGAGAGCTTGTTTAGAAGGAGTTTTAAAAGGTCATTAATGACTACTTATCTACAAGAGATGAAAAATAAGGAAGCTTGATATCCTGGTGGTGTGACTGCCAGGAAGGAAGAGCTAGAAAAAGGTCTAGGTTGATAGGAAAGATAATGACTTCCCCACTGATTTTTAAAAGAAATTTTTTAGAACTTTATACAGACACAGTTTCCTTTTTGTATCTCTTTATGACAACCAAAATTTTGGCACGCTGCCTAAGAGCCAGTTGAACTGGTCAGAGAGGTTTGTAATAGGGTTGCCTATGAACGAATGCATTTTTTGGGGGGTGGGTCTAGCAACTCTCCAGGGCCATAAATTGAATGAATTCAGAGAAAACTTTATATCTGGCTCCAAATTTTTGAAAGACTGTCTAGAAGAGTGATTAAATTTATTCAGTTTGGTCCCAGAGGATACTAACTGAAGGTTAAGAAGAGTCACGTTAAAGCTTGACTTTAGAAAAAGAAAACAAAACAAAGAAAAACTAAACTTTCTAAAATTTAAGCTGTCCAGAAGCAGGATAAGATGTCTCAAGATGTATCCTTGTTCCTTAGAGATCTTCAGGTGTCCAGCAGAGGTCTATTTGTCTTGTATATTAAAATGGGGAATCTTCAAATGTGGGAAAAACTAAAAAACCATCGAGGCCCTTTCCAACTCTCCAATTCTGTGATTCTCTAAGCTGCAATCTATGTGAAGGGACTACTTACCACTGACTGGATAACGAGAGTGAGAGTGAAGAGTTGAAGATGGCCAATAGTAGTGATACTAATAGGGAAGTTATAAAAAGGATAAAGTGTGGGAAGGAGTTAAAAAAGTTCATTTTTGAATATATTAAGTATAGGATGTCTATGGGACAAATAGATCTGAGAATCATTAGCATGGAGATGTTCCATGAGAGCTGAGCTGATGGGATCACCAAGTATGGAAGATAAGTGAATGAGGAAATTGTAGCAGAAAGCATTTGAGTGATGTGAGGTGAAGAAGAGGAAAGAATAAGGAACTCTTGTTGCAGTTTCATGATGTGTTATGATGGAACTGTTATTATGATGGAATTGCGTTATGATGGAACACAGAGTCAGACCACCTCTAATCCAAGTGTAGGCATTCTTTGAGATTGACATCTCTCACGGAGTGGGCTAAGTTCCAAGAGGACCTAGCAACTTCAGAAAAAGCAAGATGGATTTTTATAGGGTAAAGATGCAATTACATAACAGAAATTATAAATATTATAAAGGCAGGAGGAGTTTGTCAAGGGATTAGGTAATAGGAGAGAGGTCCCTTTTAAGGTTGGATGGTTAAGCATTCTGGTCTTGCTGTCCCCCAATTGGCTAGCTATTGAGGTCCTGTCTGGTCAAGATGCATAGTTAGGTATTGTGGTCCTGTCTTGGGCTAAATGGATGATATGATTGTGACCAAGTACAAGAACACACCTGTTCAAATATGTGAATTGGATCTGAGGGCAGTGGTTAGTGAGGGGCAGTGGTTATTTTGAGTCTGGTGCTCTGAAGTGTGGATAAAGCCAGATTGTATGGTTAAATTGGGACATGCCTGTTTTTCAATGGGGTCCATAAAGAAGTTAGAATACTGAGATGGGGGCACCTTTATTAGAATTCCATCACTCTCAGCAGATGGCCTTTATTTTTTTCAGTGAAATATGAGACGAAGTTCTCAGCTGAGAGGGTGGGAGGACAGGGAATCATGAGTAGCTTGAGGAGAGATGAAAAGGCTGCAAAAGCTGCCATGGTAAATGGGATAATGAAATGATTAAGAAGGTATAAAAGGATTGCCTTGTCATAGAGGGGGCTAAGGAAAGATGATGTAACATGAATTCATAGTGGACCCAGTTAGCCTTTACTTCTAAACTTCTAGATGCTTCCAAGTTGCCGGGAGGAAAGAATCATGAAGCCATGCTAACTGGGTCAAGTAACCCAAGGTTGAAGTTTGGTGGGGTAAGGATAGTGGGGCAAGGAACTTGGGAGATGACAGTTTAGAGTTGAACTAACTCACCAAAGGCTTGTGATGAAAAAAAGGAAGAATGTGTAGTCAATATAAGTATAATGGCTTGAGAAAGAACTGATGAGGAGAAGGATTGCAGGACTTGTTGAAGACAAGTCACAGGATTTGGAGATGAAAGATAGAGGAAAAAGTGGCAAATGAAGGAATTTCAGAGCTTGTGAACATGCAAGGGGAAGACCTGTGGGTGACGGCAACACCAAGGATATGACTATCTCTCCATTTAGCTGGGGTTTGGTGGAGGAGTAGGTCATGAGAAATGAGTAAGTTGGAAGTTAGGGTAATTGAAATATCAAATGTAGGTTAAAATTCTCTAGTAGGAGGCCAAGTATTGGGGAAGAAAGAAAGATCATGAACTAATTGAAGAAGGGAGAGTGTCCTGGAGTTCTTAAAATTCTTCACTCTAATAAAATGTTATCCAAAATATAATAATATACATATTATGCAATGTCTTGCAAAGTTGCACAGCACAAGAGAAAAGGTTATAGAAAAGGATTTGTCCCTGATGCTTAGTAGCTTTGTGACCATGGGATTATTGAACTTTCAGTGTCTCAATTTCCTCATTTGTAAAAATGGAGCTACTAACTCTTCTTTCTCTTACATCAATATAGATCAACAACTTACAGTCCATACCAATGAGATGCTTCATTCCTGCAAACAAAACTGATGTGCTTCAGATATTTTCATATTTCCTCCTGTAAATTTTGTCCTCATCATTTATGTCATCCTTGAAGCCTCTTGATGTAATTACATCTTTGTGATTAATTGTTATCTACTGAAGCATCATTTAGTCTCCATTTGGCCCTTGGAACCAATATAATTCTCACATGAACTATAAACTGTCCCAACCTGATTATCATTCAGTACTAATCTCAATTCGAGATAATAAGAATTAACTTAACAAACATACAGAGTAGAATCAAATGTCAACTTTTTATTGCATAATTTTCTTCCATCTGTCTGAGTGATTTTAAATGCCAGTTTTAAAAACGAATGTGGCAACCAGCCGTGTCTTTTGGTGGTGCTCACACATGGCTGCCTTTGGCTTACTGCACTTGCTTTTCTTTATAAGACACAGTTTGGTCTTACTGGAGGGCCCTGGCCTGGTGGCATTGGGCTTGCAGCGGGACATTAATCCTTTGTCCATCTGTGCTCTCTGTCATGTTGGGGGGAAGCTGCTGTCACTGTTGAGCAGTTCACTTTTCTTTCATTTTCCTCTTCCCCGGCTGTCCTGTGGCCACAAGTTTTGCTTTGTTCTTTCAATATCTCTTCTCCATAGCTGTCTTTGTTTCCCAGACTGTTGTACCTTTTCATGGCAGACCAACTAGATGGAGAACTATATTTTGAACCTCTGTAGTCATCGACTTATGAAACACAGTACTTCTGATATGACCTGAGTCTTTTCAAAGATAGGTTTCCTGATTTTAAAAATATCATTGGGTAAATAAAATGACCTTCATTAAAATTCTCTTAAGTGTAGCCATATCAGTGTCAGTCAACTGCCTCAAGAATTCAATTGTATGTGAACCAGGACGAATTTGATTTTTCAGACAGATTGAGTACTGCTCCCCACCCCCAACTCCCAAATGTGTTCCTGGCCAATGGAAAAGTAAACAGACTGACAATTAAAAGATATTTTTGGTCAAGAACACTAGTCCCTTATTATAATTTCATTGGATTTAAGGATTAGAGACACAGAACTCAAACCAAAAAGGAAACGTAGAAGCCATCTCTTACAATTCCTCCATTTTAAGATGGAAAAATAGAAGAAAGTCATGAGAAGGAGAAAAAACAAAGAGAAGTCATGTCTTGCCCAAAGTCATATGTTGTAAGTACTAAATAGCAGAGCTAGCATTTGAACCCAGATTCTCTGACTACAAATCTAACAGTCTTTTGACTTTCTTGTATAACTTCCTCTGGTAACTTTAGTTAGTAATAGATGATAATGGTGAGTTCTTCAAGGAAAGGATTAGCTCTTCTTTTAGTTGCTTTCTGCCGGGTGGTTTGGTGCCTGGAGTCAGGAAGACCTGTGTTCAAATTCCACCTCTTACACTTACTAGCTGTGTGACTATGGACAATTCACTTAATCCTGTCTGTTTAAATTTCCTCATCTGTAAAATGAGCTGGAGAAGGAAATAGCAGCATCTTTGCTAAGAAAGTCCCAGTGGAGTCACAGAGTTGGACATGACTATACAATAAGAACTTCCCTTATAAGAATTGTGACTGAGTATGTGAACTTAGCCAGAATCTGAACTATTTTAATCCACAGTCTGAATGGGAGGGAATCCCCTTCTCATTTCTACCGATATTTCTTTCCTTGAAATATGAATATCTTGAATATTGTGATAGTTGAATATATTGAAATATTTCTACCAATAAAATCAGTCTCATTTTAGAACTAGAATCAGTTACAGAGGTCATATAGGCTGACACTCCCCCCCCAGCCCCGCCACACACACACACACACCCACCCAACATCCACCCAAAATATTAATCCTCACTGTAGTGTCTCCAAGCCTTTAAGTGAAGTCCACTTATGATCAGGAAATCAAAACCTCTCAAGTCAGTTTATTCCAGTTTTGGACAATCTAGTACCTAAGACATCCAGCCTCATGACTTCAATAAATTCCTAATCTCATTGGTATAAGAACTTCCTCCAAGGCTGATTGCAACTCATCTATTCCTTTCATCCTGTGTGACTTGCACATGTGTTTTCATAATGAGCCACTCAATATGCTGGAAGCTATCCACCAGTCCTTTAAATATTTTGTGGACAGAAATACAATGCTACAATAGTCCTTCTGTTCTTCTTGGCTCTTTTCAGGATGTAACTGGATGACACAGTGGTTGGAATGCTGGGCCTGCAGTCAGAAAGTCCTGAATTCAAGTCTGGTTTTAGTCACTTACTAGCTGTGTGACCCTGTTTATTTAACTTCTGTTTGCCTCAGTTTCCTCAACTGTAAAACGGGGACAATAATCACAGTTGGTGTGAGGATCAAATGAAATACTGTTTGTAAAATGCTTAGCTTAGTGCCTGACCCGTAGCAGGTTCCATGTAAATACTAGCTATTATTATGATTGGTAATATTACCACATGACTCAGCTGCCTCATTTTCTGGACATATATAGCTTTAATAAGGTTTATTATGATATCTCCAGTGCCTAGTAATAAATGACTTGAACTATTGGTATGTTATCAGATTGTTGTAGGTGGTTTGCACCAACCCATTTAAATGCCTTTCTATTTCTCTGATTTCTGAGATCAGAGTGTTCCGTGAATCTCAGCAGTGTAGCATCAGTGGGAGAATATTGATAACACTCTCCCACCTTCCCCTTCAGACTTCCTTACCCATGTGAATGAATAGTTTGGAAACTGCTATCACTGAAATATAGAAAACACTACCCAATTTATCAAATATGAACCTCCTATTTAATTCTGAGTCTAGATCACTGTCCATCTTTGAGGAATTATATGTGTATTCATCAAGTATAACCTTGCTGAAAATATGAAAGAGGAATTCACAGGTGATTTTACACAGGGGACCTCTTCATAGCCAGAAAACTGTCTGAAAGATATATAAATCCAATTCTATCTTTCATTGGTTAAAAAAACCCAAACCTTTGTCAGTAGATTAAAATGAGGTTTTAAAAACTCTCCTCCAACAAAATTTAGCTCATAAATATGTACAGATCATACATGATTCTTTGAGAGAGACAATCACAGAAATAATTTTATTTAATTATTCTTATCATTAATGAGTCAAGATCCTTAGCTTAATTGACATCAAGTGAGGCAAACAATATGGAGGAGTGCTCACCAAAAGTGTTTTCCACTGCCAGGGATGATCTCCTGTGACAAGTCCAAACGGCAGAAATATTCTCAGTGAATGGTGAGGTTTTCTAGACACTCTTGTTTGAGGACATGGTGCCAATTGTGTCATCCTGGAATTCTATAGGTTCTCTTCCTTGACATGTGGAACTATTCAAAAGTGCAGAGCCTAGTAGGTCATGAAGGAAACACAATACAAAACAACTAGATGAATTATGCAAATATCCCCTATTGTGAAATGAAGCTGAATGACAACCAGTTGAATTAGTCCATCATCATCTCAGACAGACGTCACATATGAATACAGAGGACATATATGGAACAGTAGACGAAATTGCATTTGGAAAATTGCAGAGTACTTTTAATGATCCCAAGTTATTCTCTGAAAACAAAAAACAATTGTTTTAGTTTGAACATTTTCCCAAGGATTTTAAATGGCAATGAATGAGAGAACACCACAATTTATGAAAAATTTCAGCCTCAGTTTCTGTAAGTTTTTCCAGGTTTTTCTGAAGTCTGCCTGCTCATCATTTCTTATAGAGGAATAGTATTACATTACATTTATATGTAGATTATTCGGGTGTTCCCCAATTGATGAGTGTCCTCTCAATTTCCAATTCTTTGCCATCACAAAAAGAGCTTCTATAAATATTTTTGTATATGTGGATCCTTTTCCCTTTTTCATTTTCTCTTTGGGATACTGACCTAGTAGTGCTTTGTTTTGTGTTCATCCTTTGTTGCCAAAGAAGACCATACCATCAGAGAAATGGTGACATGACTTGCATGTGACTTTGTTTTGAGTGAGGGAGGGCTGTGCAGGTCACCAGCCTCACTTCTTCTCCAGAGCCATCTGAATCCAGTGACCAGATATTCATCAGGATGACTGGAGATGACCCAAGATGAACTGGGAGACCTTGAGCCCTTTAGGCCAAGGTCTTTGCAGGTGCTCACTTAGGAGGAGGTAATGCCCATTCATTGAATAGGCCTGTTTAAGAAGTAGCCAGGGCATGACCCCTTGATGAGGCCAAGAAAAGAAAAGACATCAGGCTCGGAGGGAAACAGCAACAGTTACTATTGGTAATCACTCTAAAGCCAGGAGGGTCCAGAAAAGCCCTTAGGCAGGGGCCCATTGGTGTCCCAGCTTCAGAGTGCAGTAGGTTTAAGGTTTTGGGAAAGAAAAAGACAAGACAGGGCAGGAAGGAAAAGGGAAGGGAAGGGAAAGGAAGAGAAACCAGCCAATAAAACCCAAGCCAACTAGGCATCTTTTTGTCATCCAAATTTACCTACCTTTGGAGAGGAGAAGGAAGGGGAGGGGGAGACAGACAGGAGAGGAGGAGCTGAGTTACCCAGCTAGCTGGGTCCCCATTCAGCCAGTTACGTCTGCTCACAGAATTGTGTTTGTCCTTCATGATGAAGAAGACCATGCCATCAGAGAAATGATGACATGACTTGCACTTGACTTTGTTTTGAGTGAGGGAGGTCTGTGCAAGGTACCAGTCTCACTTCTCCTAGTAGTGCAATTGCTGGATCTAAAGGTATACACAGTTTTATAGCTCTTTGAACATAGTTCCAAATTGCTCTGCAGAATTGTTGGATCAGTTCACAACTCTGTCAACAATACATTAATGTTCCAATTTTCCCACATCTCCAACATTTGTTATTTTACTTTTTTTTGGTATCATATTAACCAATCTGAAAGGCATAAGGTGTAAGGTGGTACCTCAAGGTTGTTTTAATATGTATTTCTCTAACGAATAGTGATTTAGAGAATATTTTACATATGACTATAGATAACTTTGATTTCTTCATCTGAAAACTGCCTGTTCATATCCTTTGACTATTTATCAATTGAAGAATGACTTGTATTCTTATGGATTTTACTAAGTTTTCTATATATTTGAGAAATGAGGCCTTTGTCAGAGTTACTGGCTATAAAAAATCTTTCCTAGTTTTCTACTTTCTTCTAATCTTGGTTGCATTAGCTTTCTTTGTACAAAAACCTCATAATTTAATGTAATCAAATTTATCCATTTTGTACTTCACAATGTTCTCTATCTCTTGTTTGGTCATAAATTCTTCCCTTCTCTGTAGATCTGACAGGTCAACTATTCCTTGCTCTTCTAATTCACTTATAGCTTCACCCCTTGTGTCTAAATCATGTACCCATTTTGTCCTTACTTTGAAAATATTGATCTATGCCTAGTTTTTGCCATGTGATTTTCTAGTTTTCCCAGAAGATTTTGTCAAGTATTGAGTTCTTATCCCAGAAGTTGGAATCTTTGGGTTTATCAAATAGATTTCTATAGTCATTGACTACTGTGTCTTGTGAATCTAACCTATTCCACTGATCCACCACTCTATTTCTGTGTTCGAGTTTTAACAAAAGAGTAAATTGAGACAAATATTTCAGCAGGGTAACATTTATTAACAGGGGTATGCAGCCTGTCAATAAAGGGTCAGTGGCTTGGCTTCATTCATGCCAAAGATCTCAAGCAAAAAGATATTCCCATTTTATAGATTTGGGAAAGTACAGAACAAAGAACAAAACATTTTAAATGACATCATGGGATTAAATGCAACATGACTGGTAACAGAGCAGGGAATAGCATGATTAGTTGGAAGTTTGGTAATGGGGGCTAGTAATGACCTCACTTCTTCTCTCATGAGACTAAGAAGTGGTAATTATTTGAATACAAATATGAGATAGCAGCCCAGAATTTTGGAGAGCAAACCAGACAGCCTTGAACAATAGTTCAAGTTGTAGATAAGAGGCCCGACTCCCTTTGTGTTCACATGCAGTCCTCAAGGTCAGTTAAATTCCTTGAGACAGGAATAGATCAATGATTAGCCAGAGAGCTGAAGTTTTAAATTTAACCCATTATAGATCAGTTGAATTTCTGAACTATGTTCAGAAACAAAAAAAACACAACTTACACAGTTACAGGAAAAAAGTAGTTGTAGGACAAAATTAATTAATTGGAAATAGGATCAATAAATAAATGATATAGGACCAAGCTTAATTTTCTCAATATCAAGGCAAGTACAATTTCCTGAAATTAGTGCCTCTTATAGAGTAAAGAGAATCATATCCATATCTTTTGGTGCTTGACAAAGCAGAAACAGGGAACCAAAAGTTATGATCTTGAGTAACTGGGGATTGAGATTTTATACTCTGCTGTTTAAAAATAAGTTAGACACAGTGGGCCTGATGGGAAAGGGGTAGCCTGGCCAGTGGTCCCAAGTATGTTCCCTTTTGAGGAGAAGGTGGAACTGTAACTGTGATGAGATTTCATGGCTTCCTGTGGGAAGATGGATTCACTCTTTGGTTGGAAGGCTTGCCCTAAAACTGGTGATCCCAGATTCACTTCCCTTCTAAGGGGAGTCAAGACTATAATATAGCATGGAGTCTGGACAAATTTAGACCCTGTGGGAAAATGGAACCTATCATATAGGGAGAAGAACTTCGTTGATTCAATATAGTTTACTTCAAGTCCCTCATGTGTTTTCTGCAGTATTTGTTTGTTTTTCATCCTTTTCTGAATATTCTATAGGGCAAAATAAAGACTGAAACAAAATGAAAGTTCTCTCATCTTTGTCTTTGACTAGAGCAAGGTACGCATGGCACTGATTATTTCATTAACCTATTGATCTGACAAAGGGAAAAAAGTCAATCAAGTGGTAGCTTCTTTTTTTAAAAATCTTTATTTTTATGTTACCTTCACTTCCAAATAGATTTCTTACCTCTTCCCTATCTAGAAAGCTAACTATTTCTTGTAAGAAAGGATAAAAAGAAAGAGAGGGAAAAGTAGTGTGGCAAAACTAAACAATGGGTCAACGAAATCTGACAGTATATGTAATGTTGTGGTTTAGTTATTTCAGTCATGAATGACTTTTTGTGATCCTATTTGGAGTTTTCTTGCAAAGATACTGGAATGGTTTGTCATTTCCTTCTCCAACTCATTTTATAGTTGAAGAACTGAGGCAAACAGAGTTAAGTGACTTGCTCAGTCACACAGGAAGTGTCTGAGACTAGACTTGAACTCAGATCTTCTTGACTCTAGGTCTCATACTCTATCCACTGCCTCCTCTAGCTGTCTTATGTAATGTTACACACCCTTATTTTCCCAACCTCTGCAAAGAAAGTAGAGAAGTGCATTAGATCCTCTGTTCTTTGACACTCATTTTAATCATTATAATTACACAGCATTCGGTTTCATTTTTAAGACATTTCCATTTACTGTTGTATACATTTTATGCGTTATTTTCCTGGTTCTGCTTACCTTGCTCTCTGTCAGATCGGTTAAATCTTACAGCTGCTCTTCTCTGAATTCTTGATTTCTTATATTTAAATAATAAACTATGATGTTCATGCTTCTTAATTCTTTTTTAATTTAATTTTTCTTTTTATTAATTAATTTATTTTCAGTTTTCAACATTCACTTTCACAAGATTTTGAGTTCCAAATTTTCTCCTCATCTGACCCCTCTGCCCACCCCTATAGTGTGCATTCCAATTACTCCTTTCACCAATCTGCCCTCCTTTCTATTAACACCCCCCTCTTATCCCCTTCCCTTCTATTTACCTGTAGGGCAAGATAGATTTCTATACCCTGTTGCCTATATGTAAAAATAAATTAACATTTGTTTTGAAAACCTTGAGTTCCACATTCTCTCCCTCCCTCTCCACCCACCCTCATCAAGAAGGCAAGCAATTAGATATAGGTTATACATGTGTAGTCATGCAAAACACTTCCATAACAGTCATATTATGAAAGACTGACTATATTTCCCTCTGTTCTACCCTCCATTTATTCTATTGTCTCCTTTGACCTGTCCTTCTTCAAAAGTGTTTGCTTCTGATTACTCCCTCCTCCAATCTGCCATACCTTCTATCATCCACTCCCCCCATCCCCTTTCCCCCTACTTTCCTGTAGGGTAAGATCGATTTCTATACCCAACTGAGTGTGAATGTTATTCCCTCCTTAAGCCAAATCCAATGTATGCTTCTTAATTCTTAAAAGAATGAATGGAGGTCAAACTTTGATGGGTCATTAGGGATGGATATTTTAATATGTGAATGACATCTTGTCATTTGAAAAATTCCAAATAGTAGTATTCATTTGTGGACATCTCTTACTATTCCTTAGTATGCAACCAGTCAGGAGAGCCCAAATGCTACTGGGAACATTGGACCAAATATCACAGAGTGCCAGCAATCTGGTGCTGACTTCTTTGTTTTTTTGAAAATCAGTACTGAGTATAACAAAAATGGATCCTCATGTCCTAATATCAAACTTCACATAATCAGTATAGATTTTGTGTCCCCAAAAGAATATTAGTAAAATTTTGCAAAACAAACACGTGGAATATGAACAAATCATCCTCCCTCAACATAGACAATTATAAATGAGGTGAATTCACCAGCTGCCATCAGAAGAACCATGTTGAGCTTGTTTAGTTGAAGCCAATCAGTTCTATTTTGGCAAAGAAAAGAAGACCTCAGTGGGAGTTGAATAGTACTACGGAGTTAAGGTTTTTGTTAAATTAAGATTACTTGACCCTACTGTGGAAAAGAATTCATTTATACATTTATGCCCCATGTTCTTCTTCTCTCAGATAAGCCTTAAGAGCAGAATTTAGCTGCATATGTGATAAAAAGAAAATGCAAAACCCATTGTACTGCCTTTTCTTGGAGCCCCAAGAAATGGAAATGTGTTTGTTAGCATTTTCCTCATGTTTCCAGATTCCCATATGCTTTTAGCTAGGAAACTGACAAAGTAATAAAAATCCTTAGTCTTTAACAAAGTTTTATTAACAAATAAATAATTTTGCAAATATAATTCTAATGAAACAGCAAGGTATAGTGAAAAGCTCCTAAAAATTAGGGCTATTATAATGGGCCACCTTAGGAAGCAGGTTTCAAGAAAAGACTGGATGATTGAGTGATCAGAGTAGTTGTAAAAGAATTATTTTTCTTCATAATAAGTTAAAAATTTAGCATTTTAAGGTTTGTAAAGGATTTTATATATTTTAACTCATTTGATCCTCAAATATTAGGTAATGGTAGAAAGTAACTACTGTTGTAATTATCCCCATTTTATGTGTGAAGAAATTGAGGCTTATGTGATTTAGGTTGTGAGGTTATGAGATTTGCCCAGGATCATACAGTTAATCATTGTCTGAGGAAGGATATGAAGTTATATCTTCCTTTCTCCAAATCTTGTTTAGTTTCCATTTGTGCTCTATCCATCTAACTCCTTTGGGTTTAGAGGCTATTGAGTCTAACTCCTTTTGAACATGAAGGAAATGACAAAAGTGATTTGCCCAGGATCCTACAACTAGGAATTGTGGTGTGATTTGAACTCCAAGTCTGTTGCTCTGTCCACATAGTTATCGGGAAGATCTGACTTCAAAACTTATTTCAGGCACTTTCTGTCAGTCTAACCCTAGGCAAGTCACTTATCTAGCTTTCCTGAACCTCAGTTTTGTCACCTGTTAAATGAAGGGGTTGGATTTGATAGCTTCTAAGATTCTTTCTATCTCTAAATAGAGATCCTATGATCATATCAATGGAGAATATTTTGCACAATAAATATAAGCCACGATAAAAACAAAGTACTTCTGAAGAAGCCACTAACAATTGGAGAAATCAGGAAAAGGTTCTTAAAAGTAGTGAAACTTGAGGAGAGATAGAGGTTCCAAGAAGTCAAGTTGTGGTGGTAGAACATTCCAGGTAAGCATGGGCAACAGCCTGTGCAAAAGGTATGGTATATACAGAGAATATCAAATATAGCAGTTTTATTTGAATGTAGAATGCATGAGGGCAGAAGGGCTCTAATCTGTTAACCTACCAGAAAAAATAGGTGAGAACTAGATGGGAGGTCATATACTTGCTTCTTATCTCTGTGTCATAAAATTCCTGCCTTCTTTAAAGATGTAGCTCACATACTGTCTTCTGTGTAAAATGCTTCTTAATCTTTTATATATTTACATTTATTTACTTCATATTTATGTTACATTTTTTGTATGTACTTGTCATTTCCATCATTGAAAGTAGAGATTATTTGAGTCTTTGTACTTGTACCTCCAGTGCCACAGCACAGTGACTGATATGTAATAAGTACTTAACAAACACTTAATAATTGATTAAATAACAAGAAAGAAATTGAAGCTTCTTGAATAGGGGAATAAAATGATTGGCCTTGTACTTTAAGGATATCAAGAGGTAGATATATAGAGTGGAGTGGGTAGAGGCAGGAGGCAGGTAGATCAATTGCAATAGTCTAGGAAAGAAGTAATGAGTGACTGAACTAGGGTGATGACAATGTAAGTAGAAAGAAGAATAGGGATAGAAAAAAAATGTGGAAGTGAAATGACATGATTTGAAGAAGCAAATTAGACACTAGGGGGTTGTTTGAGTGAAGGATTGAGTATGGATTCTAGTTTATAAATCTCAGTGACTGGAGCAATTTCAACAGTATATAGTGAAATTAAGAAGAGGAGTGGACTTAAAGGAAAAGATAAGTTCAAATTTGGAAATGTTGAATTTAAGATGTTTATGGGATATATGGATAGAGATGTTCATCAGGTCTTTGGAGATGTGAAACTGAGGCTTAAAAGAGAGAAAGATGACACAGTAACAACCACAGTGTGTGAGGAATTTTTTTGGTAGACTTAGCCTTTCACAGCAATGCAAGGACCTAAAAAATTCTCAATGGACTCGAGGCAAAATGCCATCCACATCCAGAGAAAGAACAATGGAATTGGATCGCAGAATGAAACAGACTATTTTCTCTTGTGTTTTGTTTTGATTTTTCTCATGGTTTCTCCCACTCATTTAAATTTTCCATGTGACATGACTAAGGTGAAAATGTATTTAGTAAGAATGTATGTGTAGAACCCACATAAGATTGCACACCATCTTGGGGAGGGAGGGAAAGAAAACCTAGGATTTATGGAAGTGATTGTAGAAAACTGAAAATAAATAAATTAATTTTAAAAATAAATAAATTAAAAAAGAGAGAGAGAAATATGGGCTGTATGTGTAGATATGGGAGTCATCTGCGTAGAGGTAATTGTTGCACACATGGAAACAGGTAAGTTCACCAAGAGAGCAGGTTGATAAAGAAGAGAAAAGGTACTAGAATAGAGTCTCAGGTTTCACTCATGTATAGTTTATGTAGAATGAACTCTGTAAAGGAGACTGAGAGGGATCAATCAACAGGTAGCAGAACCGCAAAGGAGCAGTGCCTTAAAAATCCAGAGAGAGAATATCCAGAAGTCAAAAGGCACAGATGAACGACATCATTAGTCACTGAAAGAACTGGCAGATGAAATTATCTACTCTAAGTGAAGTTTTAAAGATTGTAGATACAGAATGGTAAATGATATCCCTCTTTTTAGAAGAAAATAATAGAATGTAGTCCATAGTTATAGACCAATGAGTTTGACCTGAATTTTTAGTAATATTCTAAAATGTATTATGGTTAAGGATCACTTAGGAAAGGAAATGGTGATCCAAAAGAGTCAGTATGACTTCATTAAGAGGAAGGCATGCCAAGAAGCAGAGCCATGATGGTTGATAAAAGTCAGCAGATCACCTGAGCTCTCCTCCAACCCCCTCCAAACACCTTTAAATAATGCCATGAAACAATTTCTGAAGTGGAACAACCCAAAAAAGGATAGAGAGAAGTAATTGTTCAGCCAAAGACAACTTAGAAGATCAACAGGAAAGTCTGTCGCACCTGAATGAGAGTAGAGCACAATCCAGCTCAGGCTGCATTAATGCAGAGTGGGCCCTAGCAAACTAGGAGGAGACCTTGGGAGCCACTAAATAAGCAGCAGCAGTGACTGCTTCTGGAGCTCTCAGTCCACAGATGGTAAGGGGGTTGAACAATAGATCAGAAATAGGTTACAGGGATCTTTTTGCTGGCACTGAGGCAGGACTCTGTTGCTTTGGCTGTGCTCAAATCTGGGTGGCAGTCCTAGGATGAAGAGAAACACCAGAATGCCAGAGCTTGCATCCATAGTGGAAGAAGGACCCTAACCACAGTTCCAGGGCAGAAAACAGTGCTTGTGGTCACTCACAGAGCAGACTACAAGTCAGGAGAGTAGCAAACACACAGCTCCTTAGATCATATCACCATTGGAAGTACTGAAAACTTACAGGTTCCCAAAAGTATCTCTGAAAATAGTTGCACAAAACCCCTAAAGCTTGGGACAACACACACTCCAAACTGGAAGGAAAGACTCACTTTAAGAAAGAGTCAAAAGTTAAGAAATAAACTGGAAAAATGAACGAAAAAAAAAAACCAGAAAAATTCTGACCATAGAAAGTTACTGTGATAAGGTAAATCAAAACACACATTCTAAGAAGGTAACAGAGTAAAAATTCTTGCATCCAAAACCTCTAAGAAAAATATGAATTGGTCTCAGGCTATGAAAGAGCTCACAAAAGAATTTTGAAAATCAAGTAAGAGAGGTACAGAAAAAATCAGGAAAAGAAATGAGAGTGATGCAAGAAAATCATGAAAAACAAATTAATAGCTTCATAAAGGAGATACAAAAAATACTTAAGAAAATAACAACTCAAAAAACAGACTAGGCTAAATGATAAAAGAGGTCCAAAAAGCCAATGAGGAGAAGAATGCCTTAAAAAGCAGAAGTGCCAAATGAGGAAAGAGGAACAAAAATTCAATGAAGAAATTAAAACTCCTTAAAAAGTAGAATTGTCCAAATGGGAAAGGTAATACAAAAGCTCACTGAAGAAAATAATTCCTTAAAAATTAAAATTGACCAAACGAAAGCTAATGTCTTTATAAGAAATCAAGAAATAATAACAGAAAACTAAAAGAACGAAAAAAAATAGAAAACAACATGAAATATCTCATTGGAAAAACAGCTGACCTGGAAAGTAGATTCAGAAAAGAAAATTTTAAAATGATCAAACTATCTGAAAGTCATGATCAAAAAGAGCCTACACATCAACTTTCAAGAAATTATCAAGGAAAACTGTTCTGATATTCTAGAAACCAAAGGGTCAAATAGAAATGGAAAGACTCCACTGATCACCACCTGAAAGAGATCCCAAAATGAAAACTATCAGGAATACTATAACTAAATTCCAGAGTTCCCAGGTCAAGGAGAGAATATTGTAAGCAGCAAGAAAGATATAATTCAAATATGGTAGAGCCATAGTCAGTATAACACAAGATTTAGTGGCTTCTACCTTAAAAAATCAGAGGGTTTAGAACATGACATTACAGAGGGCAAAGAAGTTAGGATTACAATCAAGAATGACTTACCCAGAAATTGGGGCAGCTAGGTGGTGCAGTGGATAGAGCACCAGTGCAAGAGTCAGAAGGACCTGATTTCAAATCTCACCTCAGACACTTGACACTCACTAGCTGTGTGACCTTGGGCAAGTCATTTAACCCCAATGGCCATATCCTGGGTCATCTCCAGTCATCCTGAGGAATATCTGGTCATTGGATTCATATGGCTCTGGAGGAGAAGTGAGTCTGGTGACCTGCACAGCCCTCCCTCACTCAAAACAAAGTCAAGTGCAAGTCATGTCATCATTTCTCTGATGGCATGGTCTTCTTCAGCAACAAAGGATGAACACACACAATGAGAATAATCCTTCATGGGAAAAATGGACATTCAGTGAAACAGATATCTTTCAAGCTTTTTTGATGAAAAGACCAGAGCTAAATAGACAATTTGGTTTTAAAATAAAAGACTCAAGAGAAGTCTAAATAGTAAATAGGAAAGAGAAATCATAGGGAATTAATTAGGTTAAATTGTTAACATTTCTACATGGGAAAATGATAATTGTAACTCATAAAAAACTTTCTCATTATTAGGGCAGTTAAGAGTATATATAGACAGAGGACAGAGATGTGAATTGAATATGAAGAGATGGTATCTAAAAAAAAATAAAATTAAGGGTTGAGAAAACGGAATGCACTGGGAGAAAGAGAAAGGGAGAAATAGAATGGGGTAAATTATCTCACATAAAAGAGACAAGAAAAAGCTTTTACAGTGGAGTTGAAGAAGGAGGAGGTGGCAAGGAGTGAGTGAGCCTTAGTCCCATCAGACTTGGTTCAAAGAGGGAATAACATGCATGCTTAATTGGGTATAGAAATCTATCTTACCCAACAAGGAAGTAGGAGGGGAAGGGGATAAGAGAAGGAGGCATGATTAGAAGGGAAGGCAAATTGGAGGAGGTAGTCAGAAACAAAACACATTTGAGGAGGGATAGAGTGAAAGAAGAAAGAGTACAATAAATTGGGGGGGATAGAATGGAGGGAAACACAATTAGCAATCATAAGTATAAAAAAATTTTGAAGCAAATTTCTCTGATAAAGTTCTTGTTTCTCAAATATATAGAGAGCTAAATCATCATAAAATTAGAAGCCATTCCCCATGTTGATAAATGATCAAGAGATAGGAACAGTTTTCACATGAAGTCATCAAAGCTATCTATAGCCACATGAGAAAGTACTCTAAATTGCTATTGAAATTGAATGGAGGAATGAAAATTGGATCAATTCTGAGGTACTACCTAATACCTACTAGATTGGCTAATAGGACAGAAAAGGAGAATGACAAATGTTGGAGAGGGTGTGGGAAAAATTAGACATTATTGCATTGTTGGTGGAGTTGGAACCTGATTCTTCCATTCTTTAAGAGCAATTTAGAAGTATGCCCAAAGGGCTATAAAACCATCCACACCCTTTGACCTAGCAGTGCCACTACTAGGTCTATATCCAAAAAGAGATAAAAAAAAAAGAAAATGGAAAAGGATCTATGTGGACAAAAATATTTTTAGCAGCTCTTTTATGGGGGCTAAGAATTACAAACTGAGGGAATGCCTATCAATTGGGGAATGGCTAAACAAGTTGTGGTATGTGATTATGATGGAATACTATTGTGCTGTAAGAAATGATAAGCAGGATGGTTTCAGAAAAACCTAAAAAGATTTACATGAGTAAAATGTACTGTGTACAAAGTAACAGCAGTATTGAAAGATGATCAGCCATGAATGACTTAGCTATTTTTTCTCAGCAGTACAATGATCCAAGACAATGCTGAGGGACTTATGATGAAAAATGTTATCCATCCCCAGGCAAAAAATGGATGGTGTCTGAATACAGATTGAAGCATTCTTTTTTAACATTATTTTTCTTGAGTTTTTTTCTCCATGTTTTCTTTCACAACATAATATAGGAATATGTTTTCTATGATTACACATGCATAACCTATATTGAATTTTTCTCCTCAACAGGAGCAGGGAAAGGGGGAATGTAGAGATTTTAGAATTCAAAGTTTTAAAATTGAATGTTAAAATTTTACATGTAACTGTGGAAAAATAAAATAGTGCATAATTTTTTTAGAAAAAGAACAAAGGATAGACATGGATTCAAGACATTCCAGATCCCAGCCTGGCTTTGCACTGGGTCATGGGAAGCAGAGAAATAAAGCTGAAAAACTTGTAAAAAAAGAAGCCATGCCAAACTATCTTTATTTCATTTTTTGACTGGGTTACTAGATTCATATATCAGAGGAAAACCATAAATGTAGCTTAGCATTTGACAAAAGATATCATAAATTTTTGTAGAAAAGAGAGATATGAGCTCTAAATAAGACCAGAATTATATGGAGTAGTTATTAATGGCTTGAGGTCAGCTTCTAAGGAGGACATTAATGCACTACACCAGAAAACTGTTTCCAATGGCCCTATGACATATAATATTATTTTATGAATTATTTGGACAAAGGCATAGATCCATGTTAGTCAAATCTGCAAAAGATGCAAAGATGAAAGGGATAGATAACACTGGATGACAGGTTCAGAATTCAAAAATATATCAATAGGTTGAAACGTTTGGGACAAACATAATGTGTGAATGATTGTGCTTCACTTTAAAAATGTCAGCTTCATAAGTAAAAGTTAGACACAATTATTTTATTTTAACTAGAGCGTTTATTGTACTCTATGCTCAACACTGATGAACAATGTGAAATGACAGCCAAAAAAGCTAATATGATCTTTACCTACACTGAGCATCATAGTGTTAACTTCAAGGTAGGTGAAAGTCCCAGTGTATTCTACACATATTCTACACACTGTGTTCAGTTCTGGGCCCACATTTTAGAAAGAATATTGATAAACTGAAAGGCATCCAGGGAGGAAATGAAGAGATTTACGGAAGGAAAAAATAAGCTAAATATATTACCAACAAAAAAGTTGCAAACCATCAAAGGTCTAAAATATATCACCAAAATCATTAGCAAAAAAGTTCATCAGCTGGACATATGGCAGGAATATGATTTTAAATTGGACAGGTAGTGTTTTCAGTAAGAACTTAATTATATCCAAAGGTCTAGAAGAAGGTCATCGTATTCTCCAGTGACAATCTTATAATGTCAAGAGACCTAGAGGAAAGTGCCAAAGTACATTGGTTGACTCCTTATGGATGATCTATGGATGGATATGTGCAACAATTTAAAAAGACTCATCTTGACTTATACCACTGGAAGGAATTCCCCATTCAGTGAGATCACAAAGGCCTTGAAAGCATCACGGTATAGCATGAAGTATGTTATGGTACTTTTGCAATTCCCAAAACTATCTAAATATCTTTAGATGAACTTCTGCCTCTTCCATTTTACACTTGTGAATGAGATTTTTGTAATTCAACTGTAAGACTTAAAATTTTCCCTATTAATATTCTTACCTGAGAAGTAGCATGACATAGGGAAGAGGACATGGATTTGCAACCATAAAAATCTGAGTTCATGTTCTATCTCTAATACATCCTGACACTGTGGTAACTAGGGGGCCCAGTGGATACAGGAAAACCTGAGTTTAAATCCAGCCTCCCATACTTACTAACTGTTTGACCCTGAGCAAATCACTTAACATTCATTTGTATCAGTTTCCTTTTCTGTAGAATAGTTGTAATAGTGTCTACTTCTCAGGGTTGTTGTGAAGATCAAATGAAATATTTGTAAAGCACTTAGTATAGTTCCTGGCATTTAATAAATTCTCATTTCCTTTCCTCCCTTCCTTTCTTCCCTGAACAAATCTCTTAACCTTCAAATGCTTTAGGAAGCTTCCTAAGGTTACAAATTGCAGAGAAGGAACTTAGTTGCATTAATGGTAGGAATTTATGCATTTTGAAGTTCCTTAGATGAGGATCAAATGAGTTCCTGGCACATAAATGTTTATTCTTTTCTCCTTATATCAATGAAATCATGAGTCCCTATCCAATTCTAATTTTGGCCCAGTGTTCTAGATTTTTCTTTTTCTTTTGGAGGGGGAGGGATATTGACGCTGTCCAATTTGATAAGACACTTAGAGTACTCATAATTAGGATAATGTTTAGAGGTAGCCTAAAATCTATCTCACTCTTAGCATCCCATTCATCCATTTATAATTATTCATGTATTTTGTGATACTCTACCACCAAGCCCATCAAAACAAGGGGAGACTGAAGAGGATTGAGGGAACTTTTGATTTTTCTTTTTCTCGGGTTGTCCACAACAAAAAATTCATGACCAAGTGGCCAACCCTCTGGTAATGAGCTTTTCTGCATCCAACTAGATTGGTCCTTGGACATAACAATCTTTTTGGATGGATGCATAATTAACCATGTTAAATGATTCATGAAACATTGTTTCCCAAAATCATTTTCATACTTACTGACAATGTCATTTTTTTTCTAGGTCACACTTTGGTTGTTAGCTGCTACTGTAATGAATAACCAGGGATCATACTACTAGAGCTAGTCTTCCAATGGAAAATTTATTTCTAGGTGTCCAAGAGAATAGTGATGTGGCATCTGTAGTTATTGCTACTGATTAATCACAAATCCCTGCTCAACATTTTTTTCTTTTCTCACTTCATCATGCCAGGAACTTCGTCTGCATCAGTGATCCTGCAACTAGATAGCTTTGCTTCCCAACTGTTCTTTGATTTAAACACTAGCAACACATATGAGAACATAAGAAAGTTAAATAGGCACACTGTATTGTAGCTCCAATTTTATGAGAGGAAAGCAAGATGTCTTTAGGAAGGTACTGCTCTACCATATTGTATCACTGTAGGATAATAATCTGAAAATGCAACCACAATGCTCATCACTATATTATATGCTCCATCCAACCCAGACTCCTCTCTTATCTCTTGGGGAAAAAAAACTCTGTATGTCATGGATTCTGAGTTCATGGTTCACACCATTCTCTGTGCCTAGAATGTCTATTCTACTCCCATGGATAGCTGAGTTCCATCCCCTCCTTTGATGCCCAAATCAAATTCTATCTTTTTGAAACTTTCCGTATTGTCTAATGGTAGTAACAACTTCCTCCCTCTGAGTTTATAGAGTACTTTGTAGAGTACTTTGACCCCTTATGAACTCATCATATAATATTTTGTGTGGCAGTTATCAAAATGCTGATAGTGAACCATAAATTCCAGAAGGATAGGAATTATGTCTTATAATCAATCAATCAATAAACATTTTTATAGTGACTGCTGTGTGCCAGACACTGTGCTAAACACAGAATTGACAAAAGAGACAAAAGAAAGTTCTTTCCCCCCAAGAAGCTCACACTCTACTAGATTACCTACTTTGTGCTTACCTATTTCACACCTTTCCTAAAGCCTGCCATAGTACTCTGAGCATAATAGGCAACAAACAAATAATACTATGTAATATAATTATTATAAATATATTCATATATGGTATAACAAATTTGTATTTATATATAATAAATTAAAATATAACAAAATAAAATAATATAAACATAATACATAACAGCATAATATAATATATAAATAATGAAAACATAAGTAATAAAATAAGTAACAAATAAAATAAATAAATAATTTGTTGTAGTGCATGAGAATTATTTGTAAGAAAGATGAATAAGACTACCGGAATAGCTGTACTATCCTGGGATCATAATATAGATTTTAGATTTTTTACAACTCTCACGCCTTTTTTTTTCATTTTAGAATTCTTTATTCTGTGCTATGCTACATTATTCTCTACTGTATTCTTACTTTGAGTGGTATAGACAGAGTTGCCTAACTCAAGAAGAGCTGAGTTCAAGTTTTACTTTTCCCACTTATTTGCTATTTGACCCTGGCAAGTGACTTAAGTTTGGATAACTGTAGTTCCTTATTTACTAATTAAAAGAAAGAACTGCTTTACAATCTGAGTTGGTAGAGAGTACATCCACACTGAGAGCTCCTGTAGTGAAACCATCATAGATCTTTCATGTTACATTTAGTTGGTTAAAATTCAGATTAGCTAAAATGAGCAAAAGAGAAAGTGATAAATGTTGGAGAGAATGTGGAAAAACTGGGACACTAATTCACTGTTGGTGGAACTGTGAACTGACTGGATCATTTTGGAGAGCAATCTGGACTTAGGCCCAAAGAGTTATTAAGCTGCCTATATCTTTTGACCCAGCAATACTACTACTCGATCTGTTTCCAAAGATGATTAGAGAAAAAGGAAAAGAACCTCTATGTTCTAAAATATTTATAGCAGCTCTCTTTGTGGTGACAAAAAATGGAAATTACAGGAATGCCTGTCAATTGGGGATTGGCTGAGCAAGATGAGATACATGACCCTGATGGAATATACTGTGCTATAAGAAATGATGAGGTTGATGATCTTAGAAAAGCATAGATAGATTTGCATGAAATAATGGAGAGAAATGAGAAGAACCAAGAGAATGTCATATGCAGTAACTGCAATATTGTTTTCAGAACAACTTTGAGCAACTAAGTAATTTTCACTATTATAAATACTCAAATTAACTACAAAGGACTTATGAAGGAAGATGTTATCTGCAGACACAGAGAAGGAACTGATAAATAGAAGAAACATGTTTACATCCAATAGTAGCCACCTCTTGGGTGGGGTAGGGGAGAGAAGTAAAAAAGAAAAGAAAAAAGGAAAAAATTTATGTGATAACTTTATTATATATTTAAAAGGAACAGTAAGTTGTACATAATAGATTTATAGTTTCTTGTGTCAAACAAAACAAAACAAAAACCTGAACATTTAATTGGAAAAAAGTCACTAAAATGAGAGGAAGAAGCCCAGAGATGCCATGATACCCTTGCAATTAACTCCTTGTCTGACCTTGGTCATATAAGGCAAATCACTTTTTTTGTCTGAGTATATTTTTACCTCTGAAAAATAGCAGAGTTGGCCTAGATCATTTAGATCTAACATTCTGATACCATATCTGCTAGGTTTAATTGATGTTCAATTAAGTTACAAGATAGTCATAGACCAAGCAGTCTACATAAGCAGTAATAGAAAGTTGAAATTATCAAATTGAGATCTGTTCATTCTAATTAGCTTAAATCTTGAATAAGCCAGACTGAGAATTTTCTGACCCCCACTCCCACCCCTTCTCTCAGCTATTCATCTGTGATTTGGTAGGATGGCAACAGGTTTTGTAATTATCTTTGCATTAAGGTGGCTAGAGAAGGGTAACAGCCTGTGCATTTCATGCACAGAAGGAATCAAATGAAAAATATATTGAAGGCTATGCATTCAACGAACATGTATCCTCTTAAAACAGATTTACTATGCCATGATCTGGCATTTCCCCTCTATTTCCTGCAGTGCTATCCTGAAACTCTCTGAATTTCTTTATAGTGCTGCTTCATTATAAAATCTTGCTTTATTTTTATTTGGTTATCCTGAATTATGTTTTTATCAATTTACAGAAGTATGTGACGAGGGTGCCAAGGGATATCCAGCCCTGAACTCAAGTACCCGAGCTATTTTTCTGTCTGGCTCTTCTTCATCCTCCTGACATTTTCCTTCTCTTCCTTCTCTTCCTCCTCATTGCTAACATTTATATATTGCTTACTATGTATGGGGGATTATACTAACTGCTTTAAAATTATTATCTCATTTGATCAGCACAACTCTTTGAGATAGGTGTTATTATTTTCTTCATTCAGACAGGGAAACTGAGGCAAACAGAAGTTCAGTGACTTATCTAGGTTCACACAGCTAGTAAGTGTCGGAGGCTAGATTTTAACTCAGTTCTCCCTCACTCCAGTTCTATGCTGCTTAGTTACTTGTAGCTATAGAGCTAGAAAGGACTTAAGAAACCATCTAGTCCATCCCTTTCATCTTAAAATTGAGGAAACTGTGATCCAAGAAGACAAAGGACATGCCTAATGTCACACATGTAGTAAGCATTAAGTGGGGATTTGATCCTCCTCTTTCTCCATAACATTATGTAGACTTGTGATTGCATGGATATGGAGAAATTCTGGTATGGAAACTCTTTCCACTAAAGCAGACTACCAATTAATCTGTAATGTATAATCCTAGACATTTGCCCAGGGACCTTGAGGTTGAGGTAGGTGAGTTACCTTGAGTTACACAGACAGTATAATTTAGAGGCAACCTTGGCTATGGGTGACCACATGAATTATGCCCTTTGTGCTATTACATGATTTTTCTTTCTTCAAAGGCATAAGTAATTTATAAAAAGGAATGGGAAATATTGCTTTGTAACTTGAACCAAATGCAAAATCATTAGTAAAATGATAGTAGCCTTTCTATTTATTTACATTTCACAATGAACAGGTCAAAAATCAAAGAAAACACAGTAAGTTCTTTTATTTTTGTGAAACAAAACTTGCCTTGTTTATCTTTCATTCTCAGGGCTAATTAGAAAGTTTCTTTATAACAGACTTTAGGATTTGAGCCCCAAATTCCTTCACTGCAATGGAATTCGGTGGATTAACTTTTCTGTGTAAGGGATCACATAGGAAAGTTTCCAGCATCAGCACCCATAGGAGGGAGAAGAGATATGACCGCTCATCTCTGACAAACCAATCACTCCAAGGAAATTCTTCATGTGAAGATGAACCAGAAAGCCAGTTAGAAGAGAATGCCAATGCTGTTAAATCATAGAACTGTCTATGCCCACCCCTCCATGGAGTCGGTGTCAAAATGAAAGTCTGGGAATATAAGATGTAGAAAATAGCAGCTTCATGGCTCTGGAATGAACAGTCAGGTAAATGACAACTCTGAAAGCCCTACTTTGGAATTCAGAGATCTAAGGGAAGCCACAGACATTGCAGATCCATTAGGAATTGCATTGGAACAGCACCACTTTTTGTGACAGTCTTCTTCTCCCCTGAAAACCTAATGAGCCCTGTAGAGGCTGAAATATCTGCCAAGAAAAATAATTTATATTCCAAAAACCCCTGATGACAGTGATTCTCTCCAACTTTAAAAAGTTGTTGGAACGTTGTGATTCAAAGGGCTAGCCATAATCCTCCCTGGCAATCCCAGGGAGTGTAATAAGTGAAAGCACAAAGCATAGACAAAGGAACCTTCTTCTCTGCTGCCCCTCTTTTTTTGGTGGGGGGATGAAATGTGGGGAGGAGGTGATGGGGGAAAGCAAGTATTTTCAGAAAATTAACTATCAGCTGTCAAATCTGACCTTTTCTGAATGCCAAATGGTGCCTAACAAGACATCTCAAATTACCTCAGCAGCAGTGCCCAACAGGCTAAGGTGATAGCCCAAAGTAGTGATTAACTATGCTTTAAATGCACCTGATTTTCCAAAATCTCCCATTTTCCTTATTATGAGACTTAACAACTGCCGAATCACTCTCCAAATCTGGTCACACAAGTTTTACCCCAGAGGAAAGCTTTATTTTGCTCATTGGCTTGTATGCCCCATCATTTATTTTCGCTATTTTCCCCCTACGTGGTTAGGTGATAAAGTATCAGACAGCCCAAGCAGTGCGGTGTAGTGAGGAGAGCACTAAACTTGTAGCCACGTCAAGCTTCACATGCACTAGCTATAGAAGCCTGGATGATGATGAAGAGAGTTAGCATTTTTATAGTGCTTTATATTTTTATATTTTATATTTACATAATATATATAGCATATATTGGTCTATTACATATATTATATTATATTTAAATATTTTTTGCATGGTGCTTTTCAGGAGCTATTGCATTGTATTTGATCCTCACAAGTGAGGTAGGGACTGTTATTATTCCAGTTTTACAGATGCAGAAACTGAGGCTGAGAGAGGATAAGTGATTTGCTCAGGGTAACACAGCCAGTGTGTCTAGGCAGGATTTGAACAGAGGTCTTCCTAATTCCAATCCCAGATTATCCATTGTGACGCTTTGATGCCTAACATTTGTACAGCACTTTAGGGTTTAAAAAGTGCTTTGTGTACTTGATTCCATTTGAGATTCGCAGCAGTGAGGAATAGGTGATATTGTTGTCTCTAAACCAAAATGTATAAAAGGAGGCTAGATGAGCTGACCAAGTCAGCTAGTGAAGGAACAACATTTATTAAGACCTGCTACCTGTCAAACTCATTGCAAAGTCCTGAGAATACACAGAAAGGCAAAAGGATCTTCTACTCTCAAGGAGCTCATGGTCTAATGGGGAAGACAATATGCAAATTACTATATACATACAAGATATATGAAGGACAAATTGAGGTAATCTTAGAGGAAAGTCTTTACCATTGCAGGGAATTGGGAAAGACTCCATGCAGAAAGTGGAATTTTGGCTGAGACTTGAAGGAAACAGGTGTGGGAGAGGAGGCAGAGATGAAGGGGGAGAAACTTTCAGGATTAGGGGACAACCAACGAAAAACTGCAATCATGTGATGGAGTATCATGTGCAAGGAATATCCAGGAGGCCGATGTCACTGGACTGTAGAGTACTTGAAGGGGAGTGAATGGAAGAAGTCTGGAAAAGTAGGAAGGAACCACCTTGTGAAGGGATTAAAATCCAAGTAGAGGATTTGATAGTTTGTTGAATGGGTGTATGTATGACAAAGTCAGACCTGCAAATGCAGGAACAATACTTTTGTAGCTGGGTTTAGTAGGACAGACTCTAACTTTACTTCGAGCTCTAAATCAGAATTTCTGGTGTAGAGGTCATGGCTGAAATTTCTGGCTAGCCACTGAGGGGAAAATGGTCTTCTCCATTAGGCAGCTGATGCTCATTCATTGCCACTGTTTTACCTTTATCTTATTCAACAAGCGTGGAGTTTCTTAATAACATGATGAATATTATGTGGAATGTAAACTGCATCCTCAAGAACAAATATGATTTGAAGAGAGGGCGGACTAGGCATTCATGTAGCAAGGAATGATAGTATTCAGCCTTCAGAACAGCCTGAATGATATACTGGTATACATGTGTAATAGGTAGATCTGTTCTGCCCTAATTACGTCAGTTGTAAGGTGACATACCTTCTGAATACTGTGATACTAAGGAAAGGTGACCCATGCCAATTTGACTATTAAAAGGTTTTATTAGGGTTAAATAAGTTAATCAGGGGTGTTTACTCACAAAGGACAGTTGTCCTGGGCAGCAGCACAGTAAAATGGTGAATCCCCCTGCTAACCCCCAGGTATTATATAGAAATTGGACACAAAGGCATAATGCCAGACATGGCCCATGATCACATGCAAGTTCTCCCATGGGATAATTGAAGCTTCTTTTGCTGTTTATATTTACTCAAGTAGTTTACATTCTCTGTGTAGTCATAGATCATATCCCCAGGCTCTGGCTAGTACCACACAACAATGAAGTATTATTTTTTAAAAATAGATAAATTCCCCTGGCACTTAGGGTAGATTCCCAGTGGAGGATTTATTTGAAAAACATCCCGACCTGAGAATTTCTCCCCCCCCCCCCCCCTCAGTTCCTACCAGTAGTGAAAAAAAGGAGTTCTGTGTAAGGGATCATATGGGAAAGTCTGTCAGTACCTTTCCTTAGAAGGAATATAAGAATTGAATGGGATGAGCAGGTGTGAAAAGCTGAAAGCTTGTCATCTGTAAAGGATGGGGTATATGTATATATATATATTATATATTATATTCACATATTACTGATTATGTATATATATTCACATATTACTAAAAACACAGAAGTAAAAATTTTGGTAGAAATAAAGGATTAATTTAATTGTGGAATTTTATGAGGTATCTCTTTAAGTATCTTCTATAGAAAGAAAAAGAACCACCAACAACACGTATTTATTAGGTACCTATGGATGAGTCAGGTAATAGACATCTATTAAGTGTGTACTAGATCCCAGGCACTGTGCCAAGGGCTGTGAATACGCATACAAACAAAATGAAAGACAATTCTCACCTTCAAAGAACTTACATTCTAATTGGGGAAGACCACAAATAAAAGGGAAATAAGTGTGGATGGAGGAGGGCAGAGGACTCCAAAAGGCAAAGTCCAGAGAGTCAGAAGTGGAGCCAAAAAAGGAGTAAAAAGTGGAAGGTTTGGGTCATTTCTCAAAATGGAGTTTTCAGGAGGAACTTGCCATGAGGTTGCAGGAACAGGGAGATCTTATGGGCTAAGAAGGCAGCTAAGGCATGATGGTGAAATAGGGAGAGAAAGTCTAGGTGGTTGAAATACAAAGTAAAGATCAAAAACAGCCTTTATCCTCAAGGGATTTTCATGCTATTGGATGAAATGATGAATACACAGATGAGCAAATACAAAAAACATATAAATTAAATATAAAATATGAGCAGAGAGCTCTTTGAACTGGAAGGGAAGATCAGGAAAGACCTTGTGTAGGAGATGGCACTTGAGCTCTCTTATATGAAGCTAGATATCGTGAAACAGTGAATTCCAGGTATAGGGTTGGGGAGCAGGGGAGTGGAGTCTACAAAGACTCAGAATTTAGAGATAGACTACCACTTATCAGGTAACAGTATGTAGCTTGGTTTGACTGGAACACAGAATTCATGGATGGTAACAATATGTAATGAGTCAGGAAAGCTTGTCTGGAACCATATGAGAAACTGCTTTAAATGCCAGAGTTGATATTTTATAATAGTGGTAAATAGGTAGACGTTTATGCTAGTAAGCACCCTAGCACACTCAGGATGGCCTGCTAGCACAAGTTCTTTGATCTGCTTTTTTAAAACAAGCTTACTTTAATTACAAATTAAGTAGAAAGAAATGCATATAGAAAATACAACAGAGAAATTAGCACAGAAATTCAACAAACAGCATTCTGTCTGAACAAAAATAATTCAGCCACCTACATACACCATCAGACCAGGAGAACACCAGCATCTGAGTACTCAGGGGGCTCTTAACAAATGGCTACCCAGAGTCTGGTCAAGGAATCGAAAGGTCCTTCTCATGAATGAGCCCCCAAAGCAAAATGCCAACATCCCAGTATATATAGCAAAGACTAGGCCCCTGATTGGCTCAGAATCAGAAGGCGCAAAACCTACATGACAGCACAGCTATGAATTATCAGGATTCAAAAGAGATTAATCCTTCAAATGTTTACAATTTAGCCTGAACCTGGGAAACTGAACTCCAAAACAAAACAACAAAAATTCTCACTTTGCTTACACTTGCAACATTGAACATTCTTGGGCATGTGAATGGCATGGCCAGTTCTGTGGTTTAGGAATATCAATTTGGTAGCTGTGTGTGACTAAATTTTTACAAAGATCTAGAAAAAGGAAGTTTTATTATACTTGTTATTGTCTTTATTGAGTAGGAAAAGGATAGAAACTGAATCTGTGATTTCATTGCCATCAGAGGGAACTCTCAAATCTAAATTTTCTCTGTAAGTCTTAGAGAGTTGTCTAGAGGTGTTGTTATTATTTGTCATTCATTGATTCACTCATTCATTGATTCACTCATTCATTCATTTGTTCATTCATTCATTCATTCATTCATTCAGACCAATACCATCATGGGTGATGTCTTGACTTGTGCTTGAACTGGATTGAAGAGGGAGAGTTGCACTCAGTGGTCAGTCTCACTTGAGCAGTGAGAAATTAAGTGCCTTACCCACAGTGACATAAGATGATGTGTTATAGGCAGAAATTGAATCTAGGTGTGGAAACGGAAAAAAAAGAAAGAATCCATTCTTCCTGGCTTCATGGGTACTTTCTAAGCACCGTGCCGCATTGCTTTTTTGATATAATAATATCTTTATATAATAATGATAATAAATATCACCTCCTCCAATAATTCCCTAGAAAGCTTTTCGTCATCTCCCCAGCTTAAATCCACCTAATATTTTTTTTTGTATCATTCTTTTGCCATGTTACCACATTCTACCTTCAGTCATGCTTATTAATAGATAGGTCACATTCCACTACTAGACTATAAGCTCCTTGAGGGCAGGGTCTGTATTATTTTTATATTTACACTTCTATTAGCAGAAGGCTTGAATAGTAAGTGCTTAATGTTTAGTGAATTACATTTAACTAAACTGAACAAAACATTTTATCCGTTACAAAGTGCTTTCCATAAGATCTCATTTGATTTTTGTATCAACACTTCAAAGTAGACAGCATAGGTTATAGGATTGTGGGATATATAGCTAAGTTGAAAGAACGCTTAAAGGTCAATTATCCAATTTTACAGTATAAGATAAGGAAAATTTTACAGATAAGGAAACCAAAATACAGAGAAGCTAAATGACTTCTCTGTCCAAAGTATCACAAGTGGTGGGTAGTAAAGCCGAGACCAGAACTCAAATTCTGGGAGTCTCAGTCCAATGATCTCTCCAATACATCATTAAAAAAATAAATCATTTGACTAGGAACGACAAGAAACCTTTTGACCCAAGTTGGAGGGGAGTATGGATGCCTGACTGTCTTGGGAGTGAGGCAGATATTCTCTCAGCAACCAACTCAAAAATTTCTGATGACAAGCTTTTATTACTGGCACATTGACTCCACATTTTTTGACCTATAGTAAAAGAAATTTAATTATACTTGAGATTTATTTATTGAGAAATCAACAGGAACAAATGTTACACAGCTTCCAATTCGCCACTTGCCTACCTTGCTGCTTTTAGGAAAATGGTGTGTGTGCATGTATGTGAGTGCTTGAGAGAAAGAGAGATTCCCAGCCCAATGATGTAGCAATAGCTATCAAGTCTCTGTAGAGGATAATTACTATAGCTTCAAAAATAAAAGGAGACTATAATACGTTCATCCTAAGAAATCTCTAAAGAAATTTTTGACAATTTTAGTCTTTTAGGGGTACACATATGTAACACAGGAGCTTCTTGGCGTCAGCCTCTAGCAGGTTCACTCTTGATCCAGGAATCCAGAAGGACTACAACAGAGACATGATAAGGTGCCAATTTACTTTATTCTTCCTGATAGAGGTTGTTAGGAAGGTTGTGGGGGAGTTCAGCTCCTACAGCTCCCACTTACAGGGGCTGGCAAGAATGGGAGTAGGATCCCCATCTCCTTCAACATTCCCCTAAGTATTGGGGGGGCTGACCAAGATGAGCACATCATTCACATGCCTTGTTTACTCACCAGCGCTCACTTATAGAGGAGCACACAAAGAAGGCAATTTGCCAAGGAGGAAGCGCACAAATTTATGTTAACTTTAGTAATATCATAATGATCCAGCACAGCAGGTGCAGTGGGCTCTTGTTTACAGGATAAACTCAAATGTTTACATTATCTTGGTTACAAGATGACATGCAAGCAAAGTGAGATTGTTTGTGTCCATGGATCTTGGAAACTAGCATCTTAAAAAAGAAAATAAATCCACCTTGCATACAACACAGCAATATAATTTTACATAAGTTTCTTTTCTTTTCATAGCAATTACGCTGGTAATATACATTTATATGGCACTTGAAGGTACAATTTAATTCAAGTCAATTCAGCAAGCACTTATTAAATGCTTATTATACACGAGGGTAAGGGGATAAAAATACTTTTTCTTCACAACAAACAACCTTATAAAATCTGACTCCTTTCAGTGTTTGAACTTTTTCTCACATAAAATGTGGAATCAGAGAATCTCAGTTGAAGTTGTAGTTCTGTCACTTAGAGCTTGTGTAATGAGGCACATTGGATAGAATGCAATCAGGAAGACCTGGGTTCCGATCTGACCTCAGATGCTTACTAGTTGTGTGACCCTAGGCAATTCACTTAACTCCATTTTCCTCAATTTCCTCATCTGTAAAATGAGCTAGAGTAGGAAATGGCAAACCACTCCAGTATTTTTGCCAAGAAAGCTCCAAATGGGACCACAAAGAGTCAAACATGACTTGAAACAACTCAGCAACAACAACAGCCACTACCACCACCTTGAGGAGGTCACTTCATCTTCCTGAGTTGGTTCCCTCATCTATAAAATGGTTCCCATCCACCTCTAAAGTTATGATCCTACAGTCACCTGTCTGTAGGAGGAGGAATGGGATGTCTGAAAATCTATGTAAATAATTGGATGGAGAAGTTCCTTGATGAAAGCAGCAGTCCTAGTATATCTTTTGAATGTCATCTTTTCCCCAGAAGACCTAAAAATCCAACCATGCTGTTTTCATTAGCTTTTTCACCTGTTTCAGATCATTCTGGGTTTTAGTACTCTTTATCCTGTTACTATAATATGCCATGCATTTTCACTTTTTAAATTATTATAATGGCTTTGAGAGAAGCATATTTGGTGTACTTAACAAATATGTAAATACCCTAAAGACTCTAATGGGTAGTAAAAATGGAGAGAAGAGACTCAGTTTTTAAATCTTGCCTGAGGCACACAAATGCCTTGATACCTGCTTGGGTTATATACTTCTCTGATTACCAACATTTTCTGTATCATAGATAACGAAGAACAATTTACTGTCTGAGCAGGAAAAAGTTGAGAAAACATCAAGAAGAGGGCTGAAGTGCTTCAGTTGCTGAGTGTGAGTTAGGGAAAGGGGGAAAAATTGGTTGCAGAGACACAACGTTCTAACTGTGGAGTGAACTGGGAGAGAAGCCATCAGAGCAGTATTATAAGAGAGAAGTCAGATGGGAATCAGTTTTTTGGATTCCTTGACTTCCTTCAGAACTTAGCCCAAATCTCACCTTCTGCAAGAAATATGCTCTGCATCTGACCTGGATTTATCTTATATGCCCATAGTTGTTGGCACATTGTCTCCCTCCAATAGACGGCGAGCTGCTTTAAGATACCTGCTGTGCTTTTGCCTTTCTTTGTACCCCCAGCATTTAGCACAATGCCTGGCTCATAGTATACACTTAGTCAATATTTGTTAATTAACTGAGGACCCAGAGTGATAGGTGGGGGAATCTAACTGAGGTTTTTGGAGAACCACACAAGAACATCACAGTAGAACCAATGCCAGGCCAAATGAATGTCAACTGACAGTCAAACGCATGTTTGATCTGCCAAAATACTAGAGATGCACAAATGCCCAATTGCTATCTGTCACACTGGAGAATGTGCTCTGAAGCTTTGGCAAATAATAGGATTCCTCAATCTTGAAACAGCCTGAGGCCAAGTAATGTGAAAGAATGTCATTGTGGGAAGCTGGGAATATGGGAGGATTTCTTTATTTTAATTTGGCTTGCTTCAACTGCCTGAAATGAAAAATGGAAGCACTTTGGGGACAGGACAGAAGAAAACATAGTAATCATGTTATTGTGAGCTCCATTGCTTATTTCAAAGTTCCAGAAGGGTGTAGGTCTTTTCTATATGGATGAATGTTATAGAAGAATGATGCTTTACTTGTTTAATTTGCTCAGCAATGATAAGACAATGCATTTTACAAATAAAATAACAAATGACTATACTGTGCCAGAGAAAATTGATAATCTCAAATGACCCTTCTCAGACCCATTTTTCAAGTCCATCTTCTCAGTGTAGGTGAATGCTAATGACTTGAAATTCAGCATTACATGGAAAAACTGACTTTAAGGCTATGTGCAATACTAAATGAGTTGTCATGTGAGACAATCCATCAGGTGTATAGAGCATCATCAGCTTGTGGAAATAGACGATGTCCTTGCCTTGCTTTACTCATTTTTCTTTGCATGATCTAAAGTGTCTGTCTCCCAGACATAAAATGATACATGTGACTGACAGGACCGTCTTAGGCCATCTTACTGGTGATATTGTTCTTCTTGAAGTGAGATTGGGAATATTCTGAAAACACATGCCTGTCATACATCTCATAAATTTTAAAGGCAGAATTCCTACTCAGGTCTTCCTGGCTACAAGTCTAGCACTCTAAGGAAAGCTTAAATGGATTTTGTTGGATTAATGATTGAGCATGAAAATATGATACTATAATTAAAGATTAATTAGAGACTGTTTTGGAAAACAAAAATACGATCTAAGAATGTAATTATATCCTCCATATATTCCAATTTTAATTGCCATTTTTCTAGATGAAAGATATCTTTGTTCTTCATTGTTATGAACAAAAAAAATCCCTTTATCATTTCTTCTTTGTGAAGGATCAAATTCAAGTAAAATTATAGGAAAAATAATGTAATTCAAGGAAGATTTTTGCAATTTTTACATTACTTTTAGAAGCCAAGATAACTGTACTTTTCTGTTATGGGCCAGGATATTTGTGGAACTAGAAGGGCATTATTTAACTAATCCACCTTCACCCTTCCCACGTTCCCAAAACACTAGCTGGGACTACTGTGAGTAAGGAACTTGGGTTGCAAAACTGGTGAAATTTCAGTTAGCTCTGCCCCTACTAGGATTTTTCTCTGACCAGTTAAAATGAGTTCTGACTGACTAAAACAAGTTTAAGATGGTTCAAACCAGTTCAGACCTGCTAAAATCAATTTGAACCAGAAAAAAGTTAACACTGGAAAAAAACTGGTCAAAACCAGTTTAAACCAGAAAAAACAAAAAAAATTAAAAACTGGGAAAAAAGACCAGTTAAAACCAGAAAAATCAAACCAATTGAAAGTAAGAAAAAGCTGAGGCTGAATTTGAATTCAGGTTTTTTTGACACCAGGGCAGGTGCTCAATTCATTGTACTACCTAGCTGCTTTAAATGGTTAAGTGCAATCCATAGGATAGGGAGGAAAGGAAAAATTGCAAGGATATAACAGGATCATAGCTACCTAAGCAGAGCAAATATTTATTCAGCTCTCAGGAGGATACACAGGTTAAATAGGGTCCTAACCTTGGGGAAAATGACCTTCAGGCTTAATAGGAGAAAGATGGATAAGAGGCTGTCTTCTGCCCTATCATCTTGGCTAGTTCATACAACTTCTTTAAAGGGAAACCTGAACAGTTCCACATAGCAGGGCAATTTCGTCCTGTTCACGAAAGAAGGATAAGTGTTTTATTAAAAGTAGCATGATTTTGCTTATGTGAATTTGATTGTTATTCCACACCTAATGTCACAGATTCAAGAAGATGCCAATTACCTAGGAAGATGGAAGTTTTCAGATGTAGGGAATGCCAGAGAAAGGTCAGGGAGGGGACATGTCTAGGTAATCAAAACAATTTATAGTCATATGGAAAAAAATCATTGTTGGTGAAATTGTGAACTGATCCAATTATATTAAAGAGTAATTTGGAATTATAAGTTATAAAAAAAGAAAGTTATTTTAAAAAGAAAAATTATATATACCTTTTGACCCAGCAATTCTACTACTAATTCTATAGGAAATTCTGCAAGATAAAAAGAAAAGAACCTATTATGTTCCAAATATTTATAGCAGTTCTCTGTGGTGGCAAAGAACTAGAAATTGAGGGAATGCTCATCATTTAGTGAATGCCTAAAGAAGTTGTGATATATAATTGTGATAGAATACTACTATACTATAAGAAAGTATGAGGTTGATAATCTTAGAAAAAACATGGGTAGACTTTCACTAAATAATGAAGAGCTAAATTAGCAGAACCAAGAGAACACTGTATACAGTAACAGCAAGATTGTTTTGAGAACAACTTTGAGCAAATGAGTCATTTTGACTCTAATAAACATCCAAATTAGCTACAAAGGACACATAAAGAGAAGATAGTATCTGTGTTGAGAGAAAGAATTGATAAATAGAAGTATGTGTAGAAGAGATGTGGGTGTCTGTGTATTTGTATATAGATTTGCATATTGTATTGGTATATCTATTCATATATATACACACACGTACACATATACATATTTGGGTCTAATGGTAGCCATCTTTAGAGTGGGAAGGGGCAAGAAAAAAGAAATTTACATGATAATTTATTTAACAAGAATAGCAAATTGAACATGATAGATTTGCTGTTTCATGTGCAATCTTTTTTTTTATTATACTGTTGCAGAAATGCCTGTTTTATTCCACAATTGAAAAATAAAATAAAAAAATATGAAAATAATTCTAGTTGACATATTGACTGACAGCTCAAGAGCTGCTCTTGGCAGATCTTTCTCTGTCCTCCCAATTTCCTTTGCCTTCCACGCTAATCCTACCTTACATCTCTTCTTTATTTATCTTCTATGTTCTGAATTATTTATACGTTCTTCCCCCATTGTAATACAAACTCCTTCAAAAGTCAAGGATTGTTTTCATTTATTTATTTGTTCATCTATTTATTTCTTTATTCATTTGTTTGTCTATTTATTTATAATTAATATTGCCAGTGCTTGGCATATAGCAAGGGACTATTGACTTATATTTCAGCTACGCTATACTTAGTGTGCCCAGCATGGAGTACCAGAAATGTTTACTGTCTTCTGGTTGCTAACGTATATTATAATATATTGTCCCATCTAATACAAAGTGCTAGAACATGTTATTCCATCTTGGGCACCAGAAGATGGTATACTAGGAACCTAGCAAGAGATACTAGGAAAAGTTTATTCTAATATTTTATTGAGTGCAAAGGGGAGAGATCCTATTAAATAAGGAATTATTCTTCATATGTATCACTACCTAATTGAAATATTTCTTTAATACCATGCAGGAATCTCTGCTCTAGCTCCAGGTTAAACAATTCAATTCAATTTGATACAATTTAATTTAACTGTTTGGGGCAGGTAGGTGGTACAGTGGATAGAGAACTTGGCTTGGGACCAGGAAGTCTGATCTTCATGAGTTCAAATTCTGACATTTACTATCTGTGTGACCCTTGGCAAATCACTTAACCCTATTTGCCTCAGTTCCTCATCTGTAAAAATAAGCTGGAGAAGGAAATGGAAAACTACGCCAGTATCTTTGCCAAGAAAACCTCAAAATGGGCTCAGTAGGATTCAGACAAGATTGAAACGATCAAACAGTTCAATAGCTAAGTATGTTTTCCAGTCATTGAGTTAAGTACCAAGGATAGGGTACCCTAGCTATGTGATTGCCAGAAAGGTAAATTTCTACTTTGACTAAATAAATTAGCATTTAGGTGGAAATTGTTTTAAAATAACTATGAAGTAGTTTTCTGTTGGTCACATAACCACTGAAAGAGTAGACAACTAATTGTCTGCACTAGCTATGCTGTGGCTCAGACTCCAGGCAACATCTGCCCTTGAGGCCGCCTAAGCAGCCTACACTTATGCTAACACCAGAGCTACCCACAACACTATCTGAATAAAAAGAGCAAATCACGCATGATTCACTTACAGAGCTGGTCCTTGGAGCAGGGGACTTGTTTTCAATATCACACAACTGTGCCCTGTTCGTCATTAATGTCCTGTCTACTCTCCCACCCTAGGAGAAAAAAAGTGGTTCAGGCCAGATAGCATTAAATCCAGTTAAGGAAAGGATAACTAATATCTAGGGATCTAAAAGTCTGCTTTATTGCCTAAAGCTACACTTTCTTATTTTACTGTACTGTCAATAAATCAACAATTATTTTTTTGAGCAATAGTTCTGAACGGTTTCTCTCTCCCAGAATCAAAAGATATTTGTGTCTTTGGGTAGAAGCTTGGGAATCTTTGTCTCTTTGTTTTAAAAATTAATCCCTTCATTTTCATATTATTGACTTGAAGTGCAGGATATTTTTGTTAAAAATAAAAGTACAGTGTGCAAAAAGTCATACTCATGGCTACTTGTATGGATACTGGTATATGAATTCACGTATGGCCTTGATTTTTCTTTTTTTGTTTTATTTTGCATTTTTTCCCTCCTGGAACATTATACTGTAACCTATGATCTTTTATCCCAGAATGTTAGTCCTTAAAGTATAAGAAATTGATTATTATGTGGGATTATCAGCCATGCCCTATTTGACTGCAAACTCTCCAAATATTACATTATATCTCGCACGTACATGCACAGGTTATCCTCGATACCTAGAATGCTCACTTTGCTCGTTCTCTCAAGAGGGATCTCATACTTTCATGATAATTCCAGTTATTGGCACCTGACTAACCTCTGACTAATCCTTCTCGGGGTTAGTTTGCATTTGCCTTGTTTATATTCCATATTAATTTATCCACATGTATGCTATTGAAGCAGAATATTTTGTGAATTTTACCTATCTTCCAACAACCTAGCATAGAGTTCTACTAACATTAGGCACTTAATAAATGTTTATTTGGTTAAATCAAATTCATTGTAAGTGTATGAAACTTAGAATTCTTTCATGGTATACTCAAATGTCTACTTCCAGAGACTGAAAGTGATAATACTGCCTAGACAGATGGTGTCTTTCCAAACTCTGGATACATAGTCTCCTGAGAACAGCTGATAAAAATTAATTTATGGTATCTTTTAGGGAGAGACTTCATCTTTTAAATATGTTCAATAAAGCACTCTAGACATTTAAAGAACTATAGAGTTGGTAACATCTAAACAGCTGAATTCCACTAAACTGGAATAGGTGATGATTATGCTTAGAAAATGAAAGTTTTATTATGCAAGTTCAGGTAGCAATTTTTGTTCCATGAGATTTTTTTTTTCACATGGTGTTTGTTAACTTTGAGAGAGAGGAGTAGCCTCTATCTGGGGATAATGACACACTACATATCTCACAGGATTTTCTTAAGGAAAGCATTTTGTAAAACTTAAAAATGATAAATAAGCATGAAATGCTATTGTGATAACTATACATTAATATTATGTGTAGATATAGATATACATGCAGCCTTGCTTATTGGAGGAAGAATTCCTAAACACTAAAATGAGCCAGTAAATGAGATTTTTAAGAAAAGGATATTGATTGTGGAGACCTGAGGAACTACGTGATTTCAAGGTCATTTTTCTTTCAGTTTTGTATAATTTAATAATTCTTGAAGTAAATTAACAGATCTCTAATTTAATAATCTTTAAGAAAGCCAAGTAAATCTAACAACATTTTTAAAACAAATCTTAACTTTTTTTCTTTCAGAACATTGATTAAAAAAAAATTAGAGCATCCTTTTGTAATTAAATCTTGAGGCAGCAAAGTGGCACAATGGAGAGAGTACTTGACCTGGAATGAAGGCTCATCTTTCTGGGTTCAAATTTGGCCTCAGACATTTGCTAGCTGTGTGACCCTGGGTTTTAAATAGTAAAACCAATTTACTTCATTTTCCTCTTCTCTAAAATGAGCTGGAGAAGGAAATAGCAAACCACTCTAACATCTTTGCCAAGAAAACCCCAAATGGGGTCACAAAGAGTTGGATATGATTAAAAAAAGTCTGAAATTATGTCGCTTCTTAACATTTTCCTCTGGTGTCTTATTAAGATGTAGAGCTGACTCTGAGTTCTTAATGGTTTTTCTAGTAGCTTTTAAAATCTGGAGGTCCTGCCAAGCTGGAAAGATTTCAAGTGTGGACCACATAATGAACGATGCATCTTTTATCTGAGCACTGTTCTAGTGTCCAAGCCTCCTGACCACAAGATTTCTGAAACTTTTATTACAGACACATTCAGAGATTAGGGCAGGTCTCAGGTATGAGAAAAGAACAAATATTTATCAAGGGTCTACTGTGTGTGATTTCATTTGATCCTCATAACAACCCTTTGAGGTTGATGGTATCATCATTCCCAAGTTACAATTGAGGAAACTGAGACAGACAAAAGTGAAATGACTTGCCAGGGTAACACAGCTATTAAGTGTCTGAAGTTGAATTTGAATCTGGGTTTTCCTGACTCCAGAGCCAGCACTCTATCTAGTGTACCACCTAACCACCTAGTTTGTTTGTTTTTTACTGATCTTGTGACATATACCTACCACTAATCAGTCCTTTGGTAAATTTATTCCAAAGACCTCAAGAAGTTCACAGAATAGCCCAATGCACAAAACTTTCCCTAAACACACACATAGCACGCACAACACAACACAAAGAACACAAGGAAATTGATTTAGGTAATCAGACTATTTGAGCCTTTGTTTCAAGAGGAGTCACTCGACTGTCTTGCTCCTTCCACTCAGCTCAAGCCCTGTGATATAATGAAGCCTGACATCATCCCACAGTTAAATGCTATTTAGATGTGACCTCAGAGTGGGAGAGAGACTTGTGCCCCTTTAAAGCTATTGACAGTAGCTGCTGCCTTTCTGCCCCCCTTGATTGACTCTTCTGTCCTCCTAATTGTGTTAATACCTAGGTAAGTTCAGAGAAGTTCATTACCAGAAAGTTAATGATCTGACAATTCCATTTTTTAAACTGTAGGAATTCATGAAGACAGCTTAATAATAGCTAACATTTATATAGAGCTTACTTCACGTCAGGCTTTGTGCTAAGTGCCTTTGAAGTATTATTTCATTGTCTATTAAATAAGATAATAATCTTATTATTTCATTTGATCCTGGGAGGTAGGTGCTATTATTATCCTTATTTCACAGATGAGAAAATTGAGGTTAGGAGACTTGCCAAGATCACACAGCTAGTGTCTATGATTTGAACTCAGGTCTTCTTGACTCCAGTATCAACATTCTATCCACTGTGCTACCTAGATGTGTCTTTACTAACTTTACTAAGGCATCAAGGCAGTATGATCATGAGATCACATATTTCAAGTCTCATTTTCAGGTCCCAAATTTCTTTCCTCTTAAAGATGAACCATCCTTACAAAGCATCAGGATATCATTTTTTAAAAATATGGATCTTTTGTTCTAGTGTCATGAGGATCTTTATCAAGGCAGAGGAGCAACTTCTCTGAAAATTATGGTTTTAAGAGAGTTGCTTGAGGGTGTTCAGAGGTCAAATGACTGTTTCAGTTTTAGGGAAAATATCAAGTAAATGCATTATTTAGTTTAACCTTATGTTCTTTGAAGTGACTTTCAACTCTGAGACTGTGATCTTATATCATCCTCCCTAGTACCCTGTAAGACTAGCAAGGTATAACTTATTTTCTCTATTTTAGGTAAGTTCTGCTTCAGGTAAGCTTCCCTTCCCTCCTTTCTCTTTGAATAGCTCCTCCACTACCTTCTCACTGTAGGCCTTGCTGCCCCTCTCTCTCCAAGTGCATAGCCATGATCAGATCAACTCTTGCATTCATCCTAAGTGAGAAACCTAAATCTACTCCTTTATGGCTCCACTCATCATTCCATAATTTTCTGGGCCAAATTGCCTTTCCCTTGTCATCACTCCTCAAGAATGTTGCTTCTCCCATTCAGTGTAAATTCCTAAAGGAATGAGACTGATTTTGTGATTTTGTATTTGTGTCCACAAAGCTTATCAGGTGTTGGCACAAAATAAATACTTCATCACTATTTTTATTCTTCTCTTCTTAAATAAAAGCAAAACAAAATAAAACACAAAATCTGAGACCCAGAACATTTAGGTGACATGCCCCAAATCAGAAAATCAGGACTAGAGTCTAGAACTTAGATGTCTAGTCTATTTATTTTCCCATTACTATGTTTGTGTTTGTTCTTCATTGCCAAAGAAGACTATGCCATCAGAGAAATAATGACATGACTTGCACTTGACTTTGTTTTGAGTGAGGGAGGGCTGTGCAGGTCACCAGCCTCACTTCTCCTCCAGTCATCTGAATCCAGTGACCAGATATTCATCAGGATGACTGGAGATGAGCCAGGATGAGGCAATTGGGGTTAAGTGGCTTGCCCAAGATCACACAGCTAGTGAGTGTCAAGTGCCTGAGGTGAGATTTGAACTCAGGTCCTTCTGACTCCTGCTCTGATGCTCTATCCGCTGCACCACCTAGCTGCCCCTCCCATTACTATATGCACCACTAGAAGAAAAGATTTACTAAGTATTAATGTGAATGTAGTATGTGAATATGATATTGGGCATCTAGGTGGCCCAAGAGAGGACTCTTCTTCTTCAGTTCAAATCTGTCTTTAGATACTAGCTGTGTGTCCTTGGGCAAGTCATTTAATCTCATTTTCCTCAGTTTCCTCATATGTAAAATGAGCTGCAGAAGGAAATGGCAAACCACTCCAGCAACTTTGCCAAGAAAACCCTAAATGGGGTCATGAAGAGTTGGACATGACTGAAATGACTGAAAAACAATATTGTGAATATAAAGTTCATTTACACAATAAGTAGCATATCCTGTAGAGCATAGTCTACTAAGCAAGTCTGTAAGTTCCATTTCTCCTCCCTGAGGAGCAACCATCTACCCCATGAAGAAATATACCCAGTGGGAATCTTGCCCTAACCCTATCTCCCCTCAACAACCTTGTTGATGTTCTGTCAGATGCTTGATTTTGCCCTTTTCAGAGCTCTCCAGAGTTACTTTTCAAAATCCATCACATCCTCTTAATGTGTTGCAGATATTGACAAACTGTGATCTCCCAATTTATATTTAGTGTATCTCAGCAGGATCGTCTTCCAGACTTCTCTCTTCAGTAGTAGTCAATGCTGGCTCCCCTACTCTACCAAAAAGGATCACCTCTGCCTCATCTCTTTGAAACTAACTTTGTTATCTTTAGGCCTGAGCTCTTTGAGGTTGTCATCAGCTGGTTTGGACATTGACAGAGGCTTCCAGAGCATCAGCAGTGACTTCTTAGAACACTATTAGAAATATCAGTGTGAAAGATGAAGAAGAAACTTTGTGACAGCCACTCTGTCTCTGTCTTTATCTCTGCTGTGCCATCTCTTTCTTTGTCTCTGTCTCTCTCTATCTTTCTCTTACTTCTCATCTTTTTCTCCTTATCTCTCTCAGTCTTTCCATCTTTTTATGTTTCTTTCCATCTTTCTCCCTTTCCCTCACTTTGTCTCTGTCTGAATTTCTTTCTCTCTATCATTCTCTGTGTCTCCATCTCTATGTCTTTCTCTGCCTCAAAGTATCTCTGTTTCTCTCTCTCTCCTCCCTCTGTCTCTCTCTTTTTCCTTTCTTTCTTTCTATCTGCCTCTCCTTCTGATTTTTCTGTCTCTGCCTATCTCACTGTCTCTGTCTGTCTGTCTCTTCTTGTCTCTCCCTCTCCCTCTATGGCTCCCTTTCTCCATGCCTGCCTGTCTGTTTTTGTCTCTCTTGTCTGGGGCTATGAACAATTTTTGACAGCCTGCAGGATTGTGAGGAATACACTGATTGGAGTCAGTATGGGACTGTGAAGAGGCCCTTTGAATTGGGAGGCATAGGACCAGTTCCACTCCTTCCTTCCTCTATAACCCAGCTCCTCCTACCCCATGACCAGGCTCCAGCCCTCCCTGGACCTCATCTGTGAAATAAGCAGAGAATTTTAAGACCTCATATCTCTAAAGTCCCTTCCGACTCTAAATTCTATGAGCTCCTATGGATATATTGAGTAGAAAGATTGCTGGAGACTAATCAGACTTAATCTCTATCAGTGCACTTTTTTCCCTCCCCTCAGGCTCAAGTTGAAGCAGTTGATGGGTCTCCTTTTGCTGTGTATGATTTGATTTTTTTTAGAACAGTACTTGAGAGGATTCATGGTCATCTTTCAAATTAGATCAGGGTTCCCATGAATTTGTGTAAAAAACATTTTGATAATTCTATTTCAATATAATTGATTTCCTTTTAATTCTGTACATTTTATATATTTAAAAGCATTATTCAGAGAAGGGGTCTAGTCCATATGCTTCACCACACTATTCAGGGGGTTCATCACACACACACACACACACACACACACACAGAGAAACCACTAAGGAACCTCTCAGCTTTGAGAACTCAGATATCGTGCTTCCCTCTCTGGTAACTATGGTCAGACTGTTGGAGTCCAACTGTCTATTGAATTCAGGCAGAGGAAGCCATGTCTGCTGACTTTTAATTTCTCTGTATTTTTTTTGTATTTTGAAGATCAGAGTGTTGACTCATCTGAACTAGGTGAATGATATATGTGCTTGACTAAAGGATTGATACATGTACTTCATTAAAGTGATTGCTAACCCCTCAAAAGTTGCCTTTCCTTTTATGAATGCAGATCTAAGAACCTGTGATAGCAGGTCTCCCTGTGTATGTTGGCATGCTCACTGATACAAAGAATTGCCATGAAATCATTGTTGTATCAACTAAGTACTGATAATTTAACATAGAGCAAAGAGTAATGCTAGTACTGCATTGACATTGTGGCTCTGTTACTTTTAGCTGTAGGGAAAGTCATTTAACCTGAGCAGCCTTATCTGTAAAAAGGGAATGAACATAATACCTATACTACCTGACTATAATGTTAATTATGTTAGTAACAGTTGAAGATCTTTCCCACCCATTAATGGGCCTGTTCATTAAGGGAAGCTTGATTAGGAGAGATTTATTTTGTAGGAAGACCCACACCTTTTGTTAATTTCTAATGCACTGGTTCTCAAGGGTTATGATGCCCTCTGACTCTGAAAAGGATATAAGTACTCTGAGGTGAGGTTTTGTTTTGGGGTTTACTCATTGGAAGTGTTTGTTTGGCCAAATGAGACTCTGGGTAGTTGCTAAGGAGCCCACTCCCAGGTTTTGAAAACCCAGATATTTGTGCTTCTTTCTCTGGTAACTATGTGTGTATGTAATGGCCAGACAGTTGGATCTGTCTGCTGATCTGTGATGTACGTATTGCTTATGATCAGACAGTTGGAAGCCCTGTCTGTTGGTCTTTATTTCTCTGTTTGTATTTTCTCTGAAGTTCAGGGTGCTGACTTTTCCCCCTGAACTAAATGAATGATACATGTGCTCAATTAAAGTAGATTGCTGATCCCTCAAAAGTTGCTCTCCTTTTAGAAAAGCAGATCTAAGAACTTATACAGCAGGCCCTCCTGCGTATGCTGAGGTCTTTGTTGCTGCACTGACCTCACAGGATTGTTGTGAAGATCACATGATATGATCTATATAAAGTGCTTTGTACATTGCAAAAATAACTGTGTAAAAAAACACCCATCTTTAATTATCATTATTTTTGCAGAAGCTTAGTATCTCAGTACTTGCAGGGATAAGTGGTGTCATTGATGTCAATACTCCTGACAACAGATTAAAGTTGTGAGTGTGAGTGTGAGTTCATCCTTTGTTGCTGAGGAAGACCATGCCATCAGAGAAATAATGACATGACTTGCACTTGACTTTGTTTTGAGTGATGGAGGGCTGTGCAGGTCACCAGCCTCACTTCTCCTCCAGAGCCATCTGAATCCAGTGACTAGATATTCATCAGGATGACTGGAGATGAGACAGGATGAGGCAATTGGGTTTAAGTGACTTGCCCAAGGTTATACAGCTAGTGAGTGTCAAGTGTCTGAGGTGAGACAGGGCAGCTAGGTGGTTCAGTGCATAGAGCACCAGTGCAGGAGTCAGGAGGACCTGAGTTCATATCTCACCTTAGACACCTAGGAAGGTCCAAGTGAATGATATCACTGTTTTGGAATATAGCATCCTCTAGCACACATATATGAGAGAATACATTTGAATAAGTATTGATTTCTTTTTCTTGATCTTAAATCAAAAAAATCTAGAGAGGATGCAGTTTCAGAAAAGGAAGTTTTACCCTGAATTACTCGCCTTCTAATAAAAACATCTCCTTGCATAGATGTGTGGCATGAGGTTTAGAGTAATGAGACAATCTTTCTGTGCCCCATAATACTTCCTCCACCAGCTCTTTTATGCCTAAAATTTCATAATTGGATCTTTACATAAAGATTTCTTATCACCAGATAAAATACAGGTATTCCGATAACAGGTAAAACTTTAAGATTTTAATCAGAAGGATAGCACCTGACATGAAACTGAGAAGTAGGTGCAAATGGGGGGAATGAGAAACTACAAAAGGTAAATTTTATCTGTTTCACAATTTAGGCTATGAATGGCCCTGTTTCTGGGAGACAAAAATAATAGTAATTCTGATTTGCAAAGAGCTTTCCTCATAACAGCTCTGAGAGATAGATAGTACAAATACCTCCATTTTACTGATGGAAAAACTGAGACTCAAAGAAGTTAAATGTCTGGAGTGTGATCTGAACTCAGATGTCCTGTTTCCAACTTTAGTGCTATCTACTATGCACAGTGCCTGGCTAATAGTAAAAGCTTAATAAATTTTGTTGCCTACTTTTGCCTCTCAGAAAATAATAAACTATAAAAAAGGATTAGGGATTAATAATGTATCCAACCAAAAGGCTGGAGTAAAATTAAATAACATTTTCCCTGTTTCAGTTTTCTCAATTTGAGAATGCCTCATTTTTATCAGGTAGACTCTTTCCTTTTTTTATTGACTATTAATATTGCCTTTGACTTCTACTGAAATTGAATTTTTAGTCACAGGTTTCTAGCCTTATTTCCCAGGTGGAAATGTGTTTTCCATTAATAGTATTTACATAGCTTAGCTCTTCTCAGACCTCCAGATCATCACTGATAAGGCTGGGGAATAGTGTTTTTAATTATTTTATTATCTGTGTTGATGTGAGACAGCTGTAGCATGGATCATTGAAATCTCGGTGTGATCCTATTTTTTTTTTACCAAGAATTTCAAATTCCTATCCATTATTTTACTGAAGCTGCATAAAAGGAGTTATATGAACTAACTTGAGTTTCAACTTTTTGTTTACCCTGTCCAACTTCTTTGGGCAGGTGGGTAGCATAGTGAATAGAACACTGGGCTGGAATCAGGGAGACTTATCTTCTTGAGTTCAAATCTGCCTTCAGACACTTATTACCTGTGTAATCCTAGGCAAGTTACTGTTTGCCTCAGTTTCCTTATCTACCAAATGAGCTAGAGAAGGAAATGGCATGCCACTCCAGTATGATTGCCAAGAAACCTCCAAATGGGGTCACAAAGAGTCATGCATGACTGAAATAACTGAAAAACAATCTCAACTTTTGGTGAGATGCTATGTGGTATAATGAACAGAGAGATAACTGCAGAGTCAGGGAAACCTGGGATCAAGTCGTGACTCTGTTACATACTAAATGGGTCAACCTAACCAAGTCATTGAAATTCAGTACCTTATCTAGACAACTCTCAAAGACTAGAAGTTGCACAGAAGTTGTACTGCATTGGTAGAGGGATCTTCTTTATCATGGAGTTCCCTATGGCAATTAAATCCCACATCTAGTTCCTCTACCTATCCTTAAACTTTGGTAAACAGTGAAATAAGGAGGGCAGTCAACAGGAGAAAAGAGAAGCAAAGGGCAGAAAGGGTATAAATTATACAACATATGGCCGCAAAATCAGTTAAGGTGTTATTTTATGTACTAGGGCACTGTGCTTCTGTGCCAGCTAAGTTATCTGAACACAGCATGCATCAGGTTAGGTAGGACAGCTGGTTACCATGTGGTGCTCATGAGACTAAGGTCAGGGTTTAGTCCCTCCATGGTCCAATTAGCTTTTCTTTATTCCCCCAATTATATACTGGGGACACCCATCAGGCCAGGCTACCCATCTCACAAATATGTTTTGTCAGTCCTAAGTGAGTCCAGATCAAATCTATCAACATTCTCTGGACAAACAACTCAAAGGTCAGTTTGTCTTGACAGTATTGCCTTTGGGTGTGAAGGACAGCATGTCATTAGTACAGAATTTGTACTACCTTTTGTCACCTTGTACGAGAGGCACACTGTATGGGGAGTAGGCAGTCATCTCTTACCGCTGATTATCACAGGTCACAGAAGAGGAAGGAAGAATGCTTCAGGAATAGGAATAAATAGAATATAATTGCCTTGGGTCTAGCACTGTCTGATGCATTTGTTAGTGCTACTAATAATGGACTGGAGAGTGCTAATCAAATACACTGATGAAATCAATCCGGAAAAATAAATAGAATGAATTTCAGTAAGAGTAAAGCAGCATGGGAAGGGGAAACCATGAAAGACAGGGATGATTGCTTATGGCAATAAGTCTGGCAGAAAAAGACCATCAGGGAATGAAAGAAAAATTAATGAATAATTTTTATATAAAATGTGTTTACCTGTAACAGGGATTGGCAGGTACACAGAGAATTTCTCAAGTTCTCCTCTTACATGTAAAGACTAGGGAACTTTCTTCCAGGAGAGGATAAAATGATGCGTACTTGAAGTACTTCAAGAGACTTGGATTCTTTAACCAGTTCCTGTCTGCTAACAATACGGGTAGGAAAAATCATTTTTGATTGCTTAAGGCTAGGTAGTACAGTGGATAGAGCCTCAGACCTGCAGATACTAGCTGTGTAACTCTGGGTAAGTCACTTAACTGTGTTTACCTCAGTTTCCTCATCTGTAAAATGAGCCGGATAAGGAAATGGCAAACCACTCCAGAATCTTTGACAAGAAATCCCTAAATGGGGTCATAAAGAGATGGACATGACTGAAATGACTGAATAAACAACAACAAGGACCCCTTAACCATCCTCTTAAATTATTGGAACAGGCATTCCAGAAGGCACAGTGAAAGGGGAACATGGTATTGATTGGGAACTTTGGAGTGTAAGGTTTGAGATATATGGACATGAAGAATGGATGGAGGGGGATGGAAAAGAGAGTTTGAAGTATGACCTACAGAAGTTTACAATAAATGTGTTTTGTAGATATTACTGGCTATGAGAATGTTCACCGTTGAGTGGAAGGCACAACTCCTCCTCCCAAAGGAGGCTGGAAATTAGACTGAAGATAAGTGTAGCACAAGATAGAAAGCAAACAGTTAAATAGTTTACCCTGTTTTGCCTATCTTCTTCCTTTCGAAGGCTAGAGATTAGTTAGGGGCAGCTAGGTGGTGCAGTGGATAGAGCACTGGTGCAGGAGTCAGGAGGACGTGAGTTCAATTCTCATCTCAGACACTTGACACATACTAGTTGTGTGACTTTGGGCAACTCACTTAACCCCAATTGCCTCATCCTGGCTCATCTCCAGTCATCTTGATGAATATCTGGTCACTGGATTCAGATGGCTTAGGAGGAGAAGTGAGGCTGGTGACCTGCACAGCGCTCCCTCACTCAAAACAAAGTCAAATACAAGTCATATCATTATTTCTCTGATGGCATGGTCTTCTTCAGCATTGAAGGATGAACACACACAGAGATTAGTCAAGAAATGGTCCAGTAAGAGATGGGATTCCCCACTGACTTTCTTTTTCCTCAGGTAAAGTATGGGTTGGAAGGCTTGAAGTAAAACGAAAGTTTGCTTCTTTTTACAATGGAGGTTCTCCACATTGAGGTTAGGGGATCAGGTAAACAGAAGGAGGGAACTGTCTTGTGCCATTTCAGATTGAACTCAGCCTAACCTAGCCCCTTACTGCCTTCTCCCAGAGGAAATGTGCAGCAGAATATGAAAGATTCATGGTCAGAAGAAAGTGTGGATTCTTTTCTTATAGTTAGAGCACATGAGCTACATACCAACAAAGACCTACAAAGTTGCAGACATTGCAACTAGAATATAAATGAACAATGAAATGGGTTCAGAATTGACTAAGAGAAAGAGAGTGAACAGAAGTTAAAGGTATCATCAAAGAATTGTATCATATGAAGAGAAAATGGACTGGCCACATGGTGAGGGTAGAGGCTGACAGCTGGACAACTGGAGGGCTTCATTGGTATCCTAGAAAGACCAGAAACCTATTCCAGAACAAAAATCTTCCCCAAAATCCTGGACAAGAAGAAATTATTTGCTTAAAGATATCCAGGGAGAAAGAACCCATTGGAGAATGCAAGCTTTTGCAAGACTTAACTCTCCCTGTCAAGCTCCTTAAGCACCCATCAAGTTATATCCACAGGGTAAGTGAAGTGATGATGAGGAACCTCCTTCATCCTACTGAAATATCTCCTCATATGTAGCTAGACGGACAGTAGCCCCAGGGTACCTAACTCATATGTAGACATGCATCTGAGGCTCCCTAATATTTGAGTCACCCTTCCCACACTTTCATCACAAAATTAGCCATGAACTTATTTAGATTCAATTTAGCCAGCTACCAAGTATTCTGGGCCAGGTCTAGCTCAGATCAGTACAATGATTCAGGTATGGAATTTGAACACAATGAAAATACTTGTGGACCATAAAATTCAATAAGAAACCCATTTACTATGGCTGTATCAGAATAATGTTCCATTTGTCAGTAGGTATTCTACTAAAACTAGAACTTCACACCCTCATAGGTGGACTTTTTATACCTCAGGAAGCAAAGAATCTGTGCCAGTGTCTCAAGGTCTAGTCCCTTGGGCCAAGTAAATTCTGAAGATAATGTCCTTGCCTCCTTAAAAGGAAACTTTTCTAACCTATGTGAGACCTCCAATGATGATGAACTCAAGACTTCCTGATACAACACTTTCCACTTTGGGACATTTTCCATCCTCAATATCATCTTCAGGAAGCTGCCATTCTTAAATTTTGGAGTGGACTTTTGAGATAGCATCTTTGTCATGATCTCCCTGCTCATTATGTTTTAGAGTCACACCTCTCAGAAGCTGTATTACTGATGTATTGATGGTACCCTAGAAACGGATACAGTTTTCTGTTCTAGTAGTTTATTGGGCCTGGTTTCCAAAAAGCCTATCTGAGGATGAACTACTTTTAGAAATAGTCCATGCTGATTACCTCTAACCCTTCTCTTTCCATTCCTAAGGATGCAACTAGGTGATTCACTGGAGACAGTAAGACCTCAGTTTAAATCTAGCCCTAGACACTTACTCTGTGATCATGGGTAAATTTGCCTTAATCCATTAGAGAAGGAGATTACAAACCACTCCAGTGTCTCTGCCAAGAAAACCCAGGTCCCTGGGTCACAAAAAGTCAGACACAACTAAATGATTGAACAATAACCAATACCTTGAAGTTTTATCCCCATAAGATCCCCTTCAAATGGCAAGCCACCTTTCCCTGGGATGGTTTACATGACCCGTTCCTAGAAGGATTTTGGGATACCCAAAGGGTAGAATTGTTGGAAGGTGGTTTGCATTATAAAAACATGAATGATGTCAAACTATCTCTACAAAATCACATTGAGTGCAAATTCACCTAAAAGAAAGGAGTAAGTTTAAGATTATTTAGTGGCAACCTGAGTCCCTGGATTAAGTACTTAAGCTTCTCCAGAAGAAGTTGGCAACCCCTCAGGAGTGACCTCTAAAGTGGAAAGGATTTTGGATTATGCCAATGGGATTCCCAAGGAGGTGGAGATATTTTCTGGTTTCCTAAGGATATTTCCATCCTTAGGGATGGAAAGAGAAGGGCTGGAGAACACTGACTACATGGTATGATGGGGGTATGGATAGGTTACATGCAAGAGATTTATGACCTCTTAGCTACTTTGCTACAGATGACCCATACCATGATGGAAATTGATTACTATGTTAGAGACGTAATTATTGTTTGTGAATCTGACAGTCCTGGCGCTACTCCTGTTCATTGCTAGTGCCTTGCATCAAGAGACTCCCTATGAATTGTACCTAACGTCACCCATCTCCCTGTCATTGCATATCCTATACTTTAAAAGAAACTATATTTGTTTATGTTTTATTTTTTTTGTTTCATTTGTAATAAGTTCTGCCTATGCTAGGCTTGGTCAAGAGATCTGAGTTGTTTAGTAACAGTAGGCTCATTTAAATGGTGGAAGATCCCTTAAAAGATTTTTGGTATCTTGCCTCTGAGGTGTGGGTTATGGGCAAGAGAAGTATTAGTTTTATATAGTCTGAGATTGTTTATCTAATGATAAACAATTTTAATTTAGTTTAATAATAGGAAAGGAAGTCATCTTCAGGATTTTGTTGGTCTGGTATACTAGGGCTTGAAATATTGACATCATTTCTCTATCATGTGATTCATGGTCAAACTCAGTCTCTGGAAACTTCTTGGCTTAGCAGAATTCTTATTTCCCTGTGGCTTGTCTTTTCTGACCCAATGATGCTACAGTGATGAAGGTAGAGGCAAAGGATGGCAACATCCATTTTATCTACTGAATTGTGTCCTTTTGACACTGTTAGTGTATTTTATTGAATTTTATGGTTCACGCGTATTTAATTGTGTTTTAAAGCTAAGCCTGGAAGCCTGGACTGGCCCAGAAATAGACCTAGAACAGAATAATGTAGTATGTGGATTGGCTGAGACTTGGGAACATTTAGCCTGTGGAAGAAAAATCTTAGGGGAAAGGAGATTTGCCATTGAGGTTTTCTTTGAGGATTTGAAAAACTGTCTTGGGAAAAAGGGATTAGATTTGTTCTGCTCAACACCTAAGGGTAGAGGGTAGGGTATGGAATGTAGGGGTGATGGACTAGGACCTGTGGGTACCCACAGAGTTCAATTTTGTCTTGATATAACAAAACATATCTTAACAACTACAAGTGTTTAAAAGTGAAACGAACTGCCACAGAAGTATGACACTAGTATCAATGAAGCTCTTTAAGACAAGGTTGGATAATCATCTGTCACAGGCCTTGGACAACAAGGGTTCTCCATTAGAGACACTGGAGAACAGAGGTACTTAAGTTGTTTGGAGATTGTCTGATGAAACCTGTATGTCATTTCTCACAATAATGCCTTAAATGCACAAAATAAAATATACCAGGTTACATAGCAAACCAATTATAATGAAAGAGATATAATTTTTTTTTTAAGTTCATGGATCCTAGGTTAAGAACCCTTGTTGTAGAGGGAGGGAGTTATACCTAAGATATAAGCTGAACTACATTTCTCCTGAAGTCATTTATATCATGGTGTCTCTTGAAGATTTGAACTTCTATGCTTCCCAGACTTAGGGAAACCAAGTACCCCAAATCTAGCTTTGGTCATAAGATTAACCTTTCTTTACCTTTAGGAGAGAGAAGTACCTTGCAAGTGCCTGTTAAACCCTCAACAATTAAATTTGAATAAATGAATTTCTTCATGTTCACACATATAAATAATTGTCTTTTTATACTTATGAATCAGCCAAGATAAGGGAGAGGGCTTTGTAGATTACTGAGTCTCAACAGACTAAATTTTTCCTTTTATACTGTTCTCTCTGAGACCTAAGGCACATTAATGCACAAGTCTTAGGAACACAGGAGAGGACTACCAAAGATAATATAGTTTCATTCTTAATTAATAGAATATTTTTTCTACCCAGTGTCTCCTTTGCCTCAACATCTAAGTTAACAAAACTTTTCTGAGAGGCAGGATCTTTGATTTTAAGTCAGAAAACCCCATATATTGGGACCAGCAAGAGTATAACTTTTGCAAAGTATCTGTTTTGTTACCATATCATTTTTTGTAGCCCAAGTGCTTTCCTTTTTTGTTAGTGTAAATGAATTCATATTTCTTGATGGAAATAAATGAAATGTATTTAAATTAAAAAATATTGCATAGTTAGATATCAAAAGATTATATATGTGTGGCATATGTATTATAATTAGCAAACCTTAAAATGCTAGATAAATATTAAGAAAACTAATTGTTAATTTATAATTAAAGCTTTTAAATTTATATCTGTATTTACAGTCAGTATATAATTATGCTCAATTAATTTAAAATTATAATTGCTATAAATTAAATTATAATCTATAATTATAATTAAATTAATAGTAATAATAGAGATTATTATTGTTATAGAGAAAAAGATAGGTGAATTCACATTGACAATTGTCTGCTAGTCCATTTCAAGACACCCCAATATATGAATTACTAAAGAAAAAGTACTGAACGAATGATTGCCTATTCAATGAACCTACAGCATAATTTAGACTCTGGAGAGTAGCATAGGAGAGTTGAATTTGGTATCTTTGTTCTTTGTTTTACCAGGCAGTCCTTTATGTGCTCATAACTTTAGTATAGAGAATTAAGCCCCAGGGCACTGGGAAAGTTTCTCAGAATCTAATCAAGGGCAGAACCATGTCACTATATCTGTGAGAAGAGACCCAAAGTCAGTCAAGGGGATGAATTAAACTTTCTTTTTCTTTTCCTCTTCTTCTCCCTTAACGAATGAAAAGTCTCAAAGATCCCAAAGCATAGATGTGGAAGTGGAGGTAACAGTGTTCGTGTCAGTAACAGTCCTAGAATTCCTAAGAAACTGAGGAAGTAATAAATTAAAAGTGGGGACTATTGTGTATAAAAAGACAATCTGGGAAGTCATCTTTGGAGTTGCCTGCCCTACAAAAGTGATTTGTTTCAGACTTGGAAATATATGGCATGTCATTTCTCTGGCCTTCCTGAGTTCTTTGTCAGCTATAAAGAATATTATTCAATAAATCTCATTTGAATGCATAATCTATATGGGTAATTTCTCCCTTTTTTTCCTTGCATAGATGCTGATTTACCACAAAGGCGTTCATTTAGAGAGATATTTGCTATTCACCGATGTAAATGCGAACATGAACAGGAGAAATTGAGCACTTTCTATTCTTATTTTAAGAAAAAAATCTTAGAGAAATATTTCTCATTCACATGGATTTGAATAGAGAAAGGGCAGAGAGACATAATAGAGTGCTGGACTTGAAGGGAGGAAGACAGATTTAAATACTCTGTAATACATATTAACTCTGTGATTAACAGAAAGTCACTTAGCCCTTCTAAATTTGTTCATCATCTGTAAAATGGGAATGTTAATATCTATAGTGCCTATCTCATTGGTTGTTGTGAGGATTCAATGAGATAATGGACCTATAGCACTTTGCAAGCCTTAAAGCACGATACAGATATTAATTAAAATATACTGTAAAGGTTGCTTTTTCAGAATATATTTAATTTAGTTGGGAAAAATGTTAAAAAATTAATTCATACATCTATCAGTATGTGTATAATGGTTTCTTCTATTATCCCTGTTTTTATTCTTCCACTATACAAGTTGCCTTTTATTGAAATAATTTCTGTATGACCATACTGTGTACACAATCTGACCTACATCATCTAATTTAATTTCCTTTGTTTTGTGCAGGAGTCAGTAAAATTTGATATATTTTTAAAAAGCATAACATAACTGATGGAGTATTTCATTTCTTTTGGAACACCTAGCTTACTGATATGCCTTTCCGTCTCATTGCCAACCATGCTGACTATGATTGATGGTAACTCTTTCAGAAGTGTCCATTTTCAAGTGGACCTGACTATTTTAAAAAGTGTGCCATATTGATCGCTTTGTAAGCTGACAGCTTTTTGGCTTATGTCATATAGATGTCTAAATGAGTCAGTAAACGGTTTTCGCTACGTATTTGGTTCATATATTTAAATTATTGCCTTAAGAAAGATTGCTGCTGAGAGAACAAAACAAAAGCAACCTTACAAGTTTTTGAACAATCCATATCAGCTGGGCCATGGCTTAACGATCCTTTATGGGTTCAACTTCATGATAATACTTTAGTCAATTAATCAAGAAGGATTTTCTATGCTAGGTGCTGAGGATAACAAAAAACAAAAATTGTCCCTGTCCTCAAGAAACTTACATTTCAATATGTACATTGATAGGTATGTAAAAGATTCGTTCAGAGTAGATTCAAGATAGCATTAATTCTGGATTTGGTTAATCAATATTAATTGATAAACGAAATATCCCCTGAGATCCTTTTGAACTCAAAGATTATGTGATTCTCAGTTCCTTTTGAGAGGCCATGTGGTAAAATGACTTTTCTTTGCAGAGGTTTTTTTGAGAGACAGGGAGATAGTATATATAAAGGAAATCATGCCCTGATAGCAGGAGAGGCAAAAAGTTTACTCGTGTATAAACTGAGTGCCATTGATGGCCTATGGGTAGTGCTTGCTTGTGGGCAAAATAAATAATACACTTCCTAGGCAGACAATTAATTAATTTATTAAGCAATACTTGTTTGATTTTCAAGGCACTATATTAAAAGTAGAGATACAAAGAAAAATGAAAATAAAAAGAATCTACCAATTACCTCTTAAAAGAAAGTTCAACATGAAAATTCCTAAGAGTACTACAAACCTCAATGAAGAAAGAGTTTTGCTTTTCCCTTTCTAATGGATTTCAGCAGTTTTTATATATAATTTTTTGAAATACTATATTTAGACACTTTTATGGTTGAGATTTTTCAGGTAGTTGGATGATTTTCAGTTTATCTCCCCTTGACCTATTTTTAAGTCATTTGCTTTTGATACAGTATGTCTTGTGTTTTCTGATATTATTTCATTCTCTCAATTTTATTCAAATGTTCCTTGTCATCTCATGAAGTCATTGATCTTGGTCTGAAATGAGATTGTCAGTATAATTTTCAATGAGTATGCTACTTGAATATGGTCTTGTACCTCGTGTCCTGAGCTCTTTATTCTTTTTCCAATTCTTTCTTCTATGGTTATCATTTCCTTTCCCATATGATCATTTTCAGCTCTTGCCTCATTTCTTCTAGGAATTCTATAATAGCTTATGATAAATCTGTGATTTTATTGGAAATAACTTAGTAGATAATGCAGATTTTTTCATGTCTCAAGCAAACCTGGATCCTTAATATTTCTTTATTGTCAACTGTATTTTCTTTTTACTTCCTGAATTAGGTCTTTTTTGTTGATTCTGGCCTCCATGAGCCTCTGGAAGAAATGTTAAGGTCTTTAGTGCTGATCTGTACTAACCAGAGATTGCATGAAAAATGCTGTGTTCTTCAAGAATTTCAGAAGCATCTTCAACTAGCACATTGTGTAGATCTGCCTAGTGGGGCTGGATCAGGTAGCACAGGGTTGGACTGCACGAGGGTAATCAGCTTGTTCAGTCTGTACTGTGACAGTCTGCATTTAGGCATTCCAATCCAGTTTGTACACTAACTGTTGTCCTTGAACCTAGCCCTATAGGCTCCGAGTCAGGTTTAGGGTTAGAACAACATAGCTTCATAATCCAGGGGTCCTTGTTTACACATGAATTCACTTGACTTTCTGTATGACCCTGGCCCATAACTACTGGCTGCAGTCTTTCCTGGCTCTCCTCTGATCCTAGAGCTGGAAGACTTTCCTATACTATTCCTCCCAAATTGGGCTTTTCTGGTTGGATTCCTTCTCTAGTGCCTCTATGTTTCTGGCTGTCTCTTAGTACAAGAGACTAGCAAAATTTATTTATTCTAGTTTCTCCTTGGATTTATTTATGATTTCTCAGTCCAGAGTTCTTTTCTTTGTTCTCACTCTGAAACTGTAAGAAAATTTATGGGTTATTTTGCCTTCCTTCCCTCCTCCATCTTGAGAACCTGGGCTTCAATGTAGACAATGAAGTTAAGTATGGAAAATCGAGAAGTTTTGGTTGAGTTTAAGAAGTGGACTTCGGAATACAAGGAGTGGGGTAGTTAGATAGGCATTGCTTGGAAAAAGAAAATGTGGCAGTTTTAGTGAACTGTACATTCAACTCTGCTGTATGAGAAAGTTAATTTTGTTGTATGATCTGGGGAAGATGGACATAATGCCTGACAATAGGGAGGTGACAGCTTTATTATAGTCCATTTTAGTCAGAACACATATGAAGCAGTGTGTTCAATTTTTAATGTCCCAGTTTAGGGAGGATGTTCAGAAATCTAAGAGTGCCCAGGGGAAGGGTAACTAGAAAGAATAACTAGGATGATGAAGTTCTTTAAGTCCATGACATGTGAGAATTGTCGAAAAAAATATTTATATTTGTCCTGGAAAGAGAAAAATGGCGTGAGGAGGTGAAGATTGGAGTGAGATAATTATCTTTAAGTGGTTGAGGGCTGTAAGGCAGAAAGGGGATTACATTTTGCTCTTTGACTCATCAAAGATCAGAACCAGAAAGGATGGGTGAAAATTGCAAAGAAGCAAATTTAGGTTCAATGTAAAGAATAACTTCTTAGCATTAGATTTATACAAAAGTAGAATCAGCAGGGTTAGGTTTGGATGGGCCTTCACTGGAAATCTTCCAGAAAAAGCAGGATGACTACTCGTTACATATTTTTAGAAGGAATTTTTTTTAAGGATATGGATTGGATTAAATGACTACTAAAGTTTTTTCCAAGTCTAGAATGCTATAAATCTTTGATCCTGTGATTATAATGTTATGCCAGTCTTCCTTTGAGCCTAAGTTCTCTTGTTAAAACCTCCTAACTGTGGCTTCCAAGTGCTTTCAAGAACTTCCTCCTCCCAGAGCTTGTTGTGTGTGTTTGTCCTTCATTGCCAAAGATCATGTCTTCAGAGAAATAATGACATGACTTGCACTTAACTTTGTTTTGAGTGAGGCGGTGCTGTGCAGCTCACCAGCCTCACTTCTCCTCCAGAGCCATCTGAATCCAGTGACCAGATATTCATCAGGATGACTGGAGATGACCCAGGATGAGGCAATTGAGGTTAAGTGACTTGCCTAAGGTCACACAGCTAGTGAGTGTCAAGTGTCTGAGCTTGTTAGTTAAAGATCTAAGATCCAGTCTTGGAATAATTGATCTTCCTGATTGCCAGTATGTTTTTGCTCCCCCAAACCCAGAGAGTTCTTTGTGAGACCACCATTTTATTCCTTCATACCTCTACGATGTTACTTCAAGACATTGCCAGAGAATTCATTTAATCTCTTTTGTGACCAAATCCCATTCTTCTTCCATCTATGAATTTTCTCTCCCCCAAATTTCTATTCTAATTCTCCCTCCACTTCAAAGTCAGGGGGAGAGATTTATTTCTTCCTTTCAATTACTGGCCAATCTTTTCCTTGGCTCTTTTGTTCATTTTCTTCTCTCCTCCTCCCACCTCAAAGGAATTCCTCTATATTTTCCCATAAACTTTAATGCTGAATTACTAATGAATGGAAAGTATTTTCCCTTGAAATATTCATTCTTCCTTCTTTCTACTCTCATCCTGATTTTTTCACAATTATTAATCTTACTCCTTCAATTCTTTGGCCCATTGAATCCTTCTTTACCCTTTTCAAAGTGTCAGATAATGCACATATGTATTCATGGCCTTCTCTCACCTTGACCACATAAAAACTTTTTATTTCTTATTATTTGAATATGTTTAATTTTCTCCTGTTTGACTTAGTGTGCTTATGAAAACTAATCTTTTTTTCTGCCAAAAAACCTTGGATTCTTGCTTGTTCTGAACATTCAATTGTTTTCTTTGACCCTTGGGCTCAACTTTGTAGCATACATTAATTCAGGAGTGTCAATTGGTCTTCTTTGCTTCTACCAGTATTCAATTGCCTCATCCTGGGTCATCTCCAGTCATCCTGATGAATATCTGGTCACTGGATTCAGATGGCTGTGGAGGAGAAATGAGGCTGGTGACCTGCACAGCACTCCCTCACTCAAAACAAAGTCAAGTGCAAGTCATGTCATTATTTCTGATAGCATGATCTTCTTTGGCAATGAAGGATGAACACAAACATTCTATTCCAATGTAACTATTTTTAAAAATAAGTATATAGCAATCCTTTGTTATTCTGATTTTGAAGTAGAGTAGGGAAAGGCCTTTTCCTTGATACCTGTGAATTTTTCCCTTGATATTATATTTTTGAAGCTCGACCATAATGTTTCTTGATGAGTTAAAGTTTTGTGTGTGTGAATTTTCTTGATCTGTATTTTTTCACTCAATTCCATTATTTCTGAACAAGTCTCCTGTACTTTAGAATTTTATTTTTAATGATCTTTTTCTAGAAGATATAGCTATAATTCTTATATCTTCATATTCAGTCTTTAAGTTCAATATTCTCATTGTGCATGTAACTTGAGGGTTCCTCCCATTTGATCTCTTTTGATTTTCTCCTATTCTACCAATGTATTTTTGCATTTCAATTCTATATTTATCCTTTTTAGGTAATGTGCTGCTTTTGGAGCAAGCTCCTCTTATTCTAAATGCCCCACTTTCTTCTTGGATTTGTTGATTTCTTCCTTAAGAGCTTTAATTTCCTGCTGCATTTCTTTCATATTTTCACTTACTTTTTTGAATGCTCTTCTGAAATATTCTGGAGGTTCTTAAAATTGTTCCATTGCTGTTTCAAGGGGTTTACCGAATTTATTATAATTCCTTTAAGCTTACTCAGGCAATTTTGACTCAGTTTCATTTGTTGGAAAGCGTTTGTTCATTGAGATGTTATATATCTTTTATTAGAATCTTTTATTTCCTTCAGCACACGGTTCCATGCCTGCCTTCTAAATTAAACTTTTGCTTATCCCTATTTGCTAGTATTCAAACAGAGGTCATCTGAAACCATATCTGGTGTTCTTTCCATATCATCATTTCAGTATTTTAAAACAATGATATTTTTTAAATCCTGGAAAAAGTCACACACGCACATGGCCTTTACCCCCATTAGATTGTAAGATTTTAGAGAGTAGGCACTATGGTTTTGCCATTCTTTATATCCTTGGTGCCTAGTAAATTGTCTGGCACATAGAAGGCACTTAACAAAGTGTTATTGACTTGGCCCTATCCCCTTAGATCTCACATAATATTTTTCCTTATAACTATCAAAAATCCTTACCATGAAATAATGTATTACAGCGATGTTTGTTTCTTTCCTCCCTATTGAGCTTCAGGATGGAGACATTTTCTTATCTATCCAAGGATCATATTTGTGAATCTTAGCTGAAACCAGTACCCATGATGTACTTGGTGCTCAATAACTGATCTTGATTAAGTAAACGATAATTATTGAATAAGAAGCCATATATTTTTGTTTCTGGTATACTTGAAATGTTCCTGGAAACCCAGAGAATTAGAAAGAGACTTCAGTTAGGATGTAGAAGTGGAAGTTGAAAAATAGTAATACTCTCCTTTTTTAATATATGTTGTTAAAATGAACACTGCTAGAGTCTCGATTGATGATAGCCCAGCTGCTGTGTCCATATGTCTTTTACATTTCAAGATTAGGACCAAACACACAGAATAAATATAAGCATGTCTAAAATGGTATGGATATGAGCCCAGCTGCTGTCACCATATGTCTAATGAATTTCCCATTTAAAGAGAGCAGAGTTGGCCTAAATTTCTCACTTTTAATACAAAAATGGTGCTACCATACCACAAAGCACTGCACAACAGACAGAGCAAGCTATAGATGAAGTTATTGTAATGTGAAGCAATGATAGTTCACTCTTACTCCTTTTCACTTTGAACTTAAATGGATGTATGGAAACATTTAAGAGCAAGTTTGCTATTGACATTGGGATGTAAGCCAAGGTTTACCTAGCTTGTTAGAAACTTTGGTTTTCTGACAGCTAAGAAAAGGGTAAATAGCAATATCCATTCGTTTTGATTTGTTATAAGGAATGATCATATTCTGCCTCAAAATTTCTCTCAATTTACCTATTCAGAAAAAATGGAAGTATTCTGTATTTATCTAGTGGTTATAGGTCCAGCAACTTCAGCTATATTGGGAAAAAAAGATCTATAAATTAGAAGAAAATTTTTCTGAGTACAAGCAGAATGGAGAATAACTGTCACGAAATACATGTTTTTTCTTCCATAGGAGAGGATTGATATCACTTCTTTTGTAGGTATCTATGATGGCAATCAAAATAGGATTTTTTGCTGTTTTTGTTTTAGTATAATCGAGTGCTTCTGATGGAATCTTGCCTTTATCAATCAACAGACTTTACATGGAGCAAAGTATAGAAACTAGAGTTTCTTTAACATGAATGATTAGAAACAGTGTATGTATTTGTATTGTTAATTATTTTAATGTGATTAAAGATCTTTCCTACCCTTTGATGGTCCTGCCTGTTGTGGGAAGCTGGATTAGGGGGGTTGTTTTGTAGGAGGGTCCCAAGTACCTTTTGTTTTTTCTATTGAGGCACTGGGTCAAAGGGTTGTGATGCCCTCTGGCTCTAAAAAAGGTATAAATACTCTGAGCTGAAGTTTTAATTTGGAGCTTAGTTTTGGTAAGAAGGGTTGAGTGCCAGATGAGGACTCTGGGAAGCCGCTAAGTAGCCTCCTGGCTTTGAGAATCCAGATGTCATGCTTCCCTTTCTGGTAACTGGTCAGACAGCTGTACCTGTCTGTTGAATTATGGTCATGTAGAGGACACCATGTCTATTGATCTTTTGATTTCTCTGTATTTTCTTTGAAATTCAGGGTGGTGACTCCCTGAACTAACTGAATGATATATGTACTTGGTTAAAGGAATGACACATGTGCTTGATTAAAGTGATTGTTAACCCCTTGAAAGTTGCTTTCCTTTTATGAATGCAGATCTAAGGACCTGTGATAACAAGTATGTTATGTTGGGGTGCTTACTGTTACAGTATCATAATTTTATACCTCACACAAAGGTCTAGTTGAGTTGCCATGGCCAAAATTTGTTTTTCCTAACTTCATTTGTTCACCATCCTATCTACCCTAGGCTACAACTAGGGAGCTCTGGAGTGTATAGCAGAGGAATGGATCAGCAGATTGAGAATGCAGTGGGAGCTTGACCTCGAAGGGAAGGGATTCACAACAAGCTGGGTCCCCTGATTATTCCCTTTTGTATATTCCTTTATATTTCATTCAGGAATCACCAGAGATATATTCAATTTTTCCAAAACTCTTTTCACTTACTTAACTTCAGGTTTATTTTTGATAGATTTGTTAAGTCCAAAGTGGACTACAATAAAGTCACAACTCTTAGAGTTTTATTGTTTATTCTTTATGGCAGTAACTGCTAGTTCCTGTGTGATCCTGCTCCTTCTTACTTGAACTCTTTGTTTCTGACTTGTATAATTTTTCTTCCATTTGGAAGCTCTATGTTGTGGCTATGATACAATGAGAGTTTTCATTTGGCAATTTATTTTAGGAAGTGAGCAGTGGATTCTTCCTATTTTCCTTTTGCACTCTGGTTCTGAGGTGTCTGGGAATTTTTTATTTATTATTTGTTGAAATATAATCTCTAGGCTTCTTTTTATTATAATGGCTTTCTGGTGCTCTCTTGAATATTAGATTATTTCTTTTTGCCCTGTTTTCCCAACATAGTTTTTTTTTTTTATAAGAAATGCCTTTTATTTTCTTCTATTTTTGTCTTTTGATTTTGTTCAAGTATTTCTAGTCATCTCTAGTTACTATTGATTTCTCTTTTAATTTTCAGAGTAACTGTTTCTTGGATAATGTTTTGTACTATCTGTATGAAATTTCCTTCCAATTCTTTCCATTAAAACTCTCATTTCCTATTCTTTCATCTAAAGTTCTCATTTCACATATACACATGCATGTTTATATGTAATATATATGTACATGTTGCTTGATTCCTATATATGTGTGTGTATGTGTGTTTATATGCATGCATGCATGCATGTGTGTGTGTATATTCCTTCTGGGAATTCTAGTAGCAATGTTATATTTTTTTGCTTGAAGCTTTGCTTATAGATATTGGGAATTATTATATTTTTCTGGGTATGCCTTATTCATTCTAGGGACCAAAACATTTCTTATTATTCTTATTGTTGCAAAAAAACATTTTTGGTCTGCATTCAACTTGAGGATTGGGGCTGAGGCCAGAGTTTAGGAAGGTGTGAGATCTAACTGGAAAGGTTCTGGTTCTAATTTTGTTTCAGACAAAGTCTCTCAGATACTTGACTTGACCAGCCCAGCTTGTGGGCCCCCCTCACAGGCACTGCAAGGTTGTCACCTCAGTGCCTTAGATTCGGTTCCTAGAAGGAAGTCTTAGAGATGTAAGTGCTCATAGTTAGAGCCTAACTCATGAAACTTAAGTAAGTCTGGTTTATGGCTTTCACCAGGGTTAAGTCAGAGTCCATAGAACCCAGATGCTGGCCCCTCATTCTTTGGGAAGATTTCTAAAAGTCTGGAGAAGAATACAACACACCTTCCCACCCCAACCTCCGTATTGGTTCTAGAATAGGCATTTGGCAACCTCATGCTTTTTTTTCCTCAGTTCCAGGAAAAAGTGAGACCCTCTAGGAGGGGCAACATTGTTCTAGTCAAATTAGAAATTCAGAGACAAGGAGTAGGATGTCCACAGGTGGAGATAGGCTAGGCAGCTAACAGTGGGCCCAGCCTCTGGGGAAAAGTTGTGGTGAAGCACATGGTGTCAGAGGCAGGGGCTTGCAGGCTAGTCTTGAGGATTGAGAAATAACAAAAGCGATGGCAGTGGCAGTTAGGTGGCACAGTATATGGAGTACTAGCCCTGGACTTAGGAGGTCTGAGTTCAAATCTGGCCTCCAACTCTGGGCAAGTCACTTAGCCTCTGTTGCCCACCCCCCCCCCCCCAAAATATTATGGCAAGTGGTCCAGCAATGAAAGGACTGGAAGAGAAGGAGAAGGCTGGTCTGAGAGGCAAGAAACTGACAGAGAAGAAGGCTAGTCCCAGATCTAAGGAGGCAGCAGAAAAGGAGGAAGGCTGTTCTACATACAGAGGGCTGGCAGAGAAGAAGGGGGCTGGTCAGCAAGGAAAGGCCGAGTTCTAGAATTCAGGTTCCAGATTTTAGCAGCTAGAGGATTATAAAAAAAGAGGAAGTCAAGGGTGAGATTGCCTAGCAGGAGGAAGTGGGGGAGGGTAAAGAAGGGAACTATAGTTCTCTTTCTTCCAAAAACTGCTGTAACAAAAGACAAAGCCTGGATAATGCGTTTTCCATAATATGTCTTTATCACCAGTGTCTCCTGTTTGTTCATTTTTCCAATATCTCTTTAAGTTTTGTATACTTTTGTAAGAAAAGGTGGGTCCTTGTTGGGTCCTGATCTTAATTATGTGGGGTCCTGTTACTGCTTCCTAAATGTGCTGACAGTTGTGTTTCTCAAAAACTTCATGAATGGATCAGGTTAATAAATTGCAAACTTTCAGCACCTTAAAAAGTCCCTTATAGGGCAATTGATTGACATCTTCCTGGTCTGAGATTTTCAAACTCCTAAGCCTAGTCTAGGGTCAGAGTGACAGCTGTGGGCTCTAGGTATTCCTGGTTCATCCATGCTCTATGTACCAGAATACTTCAGTGCACTGAGCTCCTGGGCCAGACTTTGGTGACTAGACATCGTTAGTTCTTCAAGGGTACAAGATGCCTCTTTAAGTGGACCTGGACTGAAAAAAGTGCCTGTACTCTAGTTTCTCTTTGTATTTCTTGATGGCTATTCTATTTTTTTTTTCATTCTTGATATAATAGTTTTGAGAGAACTTGGCTCACCATTTGACAAGAACCAATGAGAAAATTGTACAACAGTATGGAAGAAATTAGATTAGATCAACACCTCCTACCTTATCATAGCTTTTTTCCACTATAAGCTCCAAATGGATTTATGATGTATATATACATATGCTACATCATAAATAGATTAAAGAACCATGGAAAATATCTATCATATCTATGAATAGAAGATAAATTCAAGCTGAAGAATCTCACAGAAGATAAAGTGAATAATTTTTGTCTACACAAAGCTAATAAGCTTTAGTACAAATGCAATAAAGGTAAGATTAAAGGAGTAACAACTAAGAAAAAAAATTATATCAAATTTCTCTGTTAAACATCTGTAATGGTAATTTAAATGGGAAGATCTTTCTAGACCCACAAGACCTGCTTAAATCACATGGAAGCCTAAGTCACATGTGGTGGAAACAGTTTGCTGAATGGGTGGAACAGGAAGGGTGGAGCAGAACTGAGAAAAAGTGAGTCATGAGAACAGTCAGAACTAGGAAGGATGCAGGTAAGCAGACAGCTGGCTGATGTGAATGAAAGAGCTTGTTTGTGATTTTTATCTAAGAGAGGCTGCTTGTGATTTATTTGATGGAGATGGTTTGTGGGAAGCCTAGCATGGGGAAGGCTTGAGGATGCTGTAGTCCTCTGAGTTGTTATTATGTATAGATTATGATGGATTTGGTTTTCTGGTCTCTGAATAAATGTTTTGGTTTTGTCTTTCATGTGGAGAATATGTTGTATTTAGTGATTCAGAATTGCACTGGGATGTTCATGGCCACTGTAGGTGCTGTGAATATCGCATTGGCATTACAAATGGTGACAAGGGATCTTGAAATATCAGACCTCTATTTGGAGGCAAGAAGGCTTTGGAGAAGAAATGGGTGTCCCAGCATGGGAGGATTTGCCTCATTGCTCCCTGGCAAGAGAATGGGCTAAAGTCACAGGATTCTGTGAAAACTGGGAACTAAACCTACAGAAGGGACAACCCAGAGAATTAGAAAGATGTTTGCAGGGAATACCAATAGAAGTAGGGAAAGACATGGCAGGGGTATGTAGAAGAGAATGAGACACATCTTTGGTTACTAATTTATCAGTTTTTCATGTAGGTGCTCACGTGACCCTCACTACACCAGAACATGAGTACAATGCACATGCTGATCAACTAGCAAAGATTCCTACTCAACATATTGTTCCTACTCTGACACCATCTGATGATCCAGTACTAGAAAAATGAGTCCATCAAATGTTGGCCATTTAAAGGTTCAGGACACACACCAGTGGGCACAAGACTGAGCTATTAGTATCTCTTATTCATCGTTAAAAATAAATAGAAGAGAATGTTATATATGTCAGTTGGAAAAAGAACAAAATTATTCCTTGGGTGGTAACTGGAGAGATAGCAAGGGGAAAAGTACCAGTCCAGATTTGGCAAATAGATTATATTGGATCCCTCCCCCAAGATAAATAATGCAAATTTACATGCACTTGGGTTGACACCTATTCAGGTGTATTAGTGGCTTGTCCTGATAAGAGTGCAACCCAGAAAAACATCTGTAAAACTCCAGATATCATAAGTCTATATTATGGAACCCCAATTCAGATCCAAAATTTCAAAGGTAATGAAATAAAGAGATATTGTGTATTAAATGACACAGAATGGATATATCACATTCCATATTATCCACAAGCATCTGGGTTAATTGAAATGCATCTAGATATAGATATACATGTACATAGATAGATATATAAATACACACACACACATATATATATGTACACACACATGCATACACACATATATATGGAACTGATTGAAATTTTTAAGAATAACCATTCCCCAGATGAGGAATGGTATAAAGATATTAACAGGCAGTTCTTCAGGAAAGAAACCCAAGATATCTCTAGCCACATAAAAAATGTTACTAATTAGAGGAGTACAAATTAAAGCAATTGTGACATTCTACCTTACATCCATCAAATTGGAAAATATTATAGAAAAGGAAAATGATGAATGGAAGGCTATGGAAAACAGGCACATTATTGGCAGATCTGTGAATGGAAACAAAATCATTCTGTAAAGCAATTCGAAATTGTACACAAAAAGTTTCAAAACCATGTGTGTTCTTTGACTCAGTTATACCCTTGGCAGGCCTATACCCAAGAATGATTTTAGAAAAACTGAAAAATTTCTTGTATGTACAAAACTATTTATAACAATTCTTCTTTTTGCACTGGCAAAAAGCAAACAAACCCATCATTTGAAAAATTGCTGAATAAGTTGTGGCATATAAAAGTGATGGAATACTATTGTGATGCAGTAATGAAGAAATAGATAATTTAAGAATAGCGTAAAAACATTTATGTGAACTGATGCAAGGTGAAATGAGCATAATCAATTTATATAATATGAAAATTGTAAAAATAAACAATTTTGAAAACTTTTATAAATTGTTGAAGAGTAACTTGAGGTGAACCAGGAGATACTTTATGTAATGATGACACTGGAAAGATGTGGAAGACTATTATTAATACATTGACTATTTATTATTCCAGAGGAACATACTATCCATGTCCTGCCAAGAGATTACATGTCTATAGATAACTTATATAAAGTCAATGAAGGCATTTGATTTATTTGACAACGCACATATGTTAAAAGGAATTTGTTTTTTCTTTACCTTTTTTTTTGCCAATTGGATGGGGAGTTGGAAGGAGATGAAATAGATTTTTGTTAATTTAAAAGCTCTTTAAAAATTAGGAAGGTAGAGGAAGGTACTACACATGTGGAATGTTGCAAACACTTTCAGATGAGACCACTTAATTGGTTTACTTTGTTGCAGAGTGCCACTCACAGAGTGGGAATAATTTCTAAATATGTAAAAAACAAATGGAAGTCTTTTTTAAAAGAGAGAAGTAGAATGTTCTACTGTTGACCATTCTGCCATTTTAGTCGGAAGTCCCAAGTTCCATTGCTGAAAGTATTCATAACTATTGAACACTTATGTATTCAAGAATAACTCTTGAGCTTTGTAGTACAGGAGAGTTCAGATGAGGAAAAGCAGAGCCACATAAAGTTAAGAGTTAACAAAACTGTATTACTAGTCAGGAGAGGAAGAGGAGAAGAGATGCCAACAGAGAACAGTATTAGAATGTCCCCATTGTCCTTGGTGGCTTCTATCTTAGAATCATGTAATGGCTTTTTCACCTTTGGTCAAAGATTCAGATGCTGTTAGGGCTCAAATGTATAATTAGACAAAAGGTCCAGGTGGCACCAATAGGAGATTATCCTGTCATTCATAGTACAAGTACAGTCCAGGGGTGGGGAACCTGCAGCTTTGAGACCACATGTGACCCTCTAGAGTTTCAAGTGTGACCCTTTGACTGAATCCAAACTTCACAGAACAAATCCTTTCGAGGATTCAGTCAAAGGGTCGCACATGAGGACCTAGAGGGTCACATGTGGCATCGAGGCCACAAGTTCTCCATACCTTGTATAGTCAATAGTATAGTCAGAACCTGTCAGAGTGAAGAAGGCATTTTCTAAATTGCCTAATAAATTGGGAATGAGGGTCAGATGTACAAGGAACTTAACTCTAATTGTGGTGTTGGAAGCTTGGGAAGGAGATAATAGTATGTATCCTTAGGGGTTTGACTATTCCAGTCAAAAAATATTATTTATAAGATATACAATACATATCTATATATTTACAAACTGTCATCATATTTTAAAATTCTTCTTCAAAGATTGTTCCTATTCTTGATAATTTGATTTTCCTAACTCAAAAGTCTTTAACTTTATGAAGCCAAAATAATTTTATGACTTTCTTTGTTCCTTCCTTAATTATGAATTTTTCCCCAATGTTGTAAAAAATGTCACCTTCTGTTATTATCAATTTTTTTCATAATTTCACATTTTAGATGTTAGTTGCATATTTATTTGATTCTTATTGGGGTCTGATGTCAAACTAACTTAATTTTTGCCAAACTGTCATCTAGTTTTCCAAACAGTTATTTTTGATAGGGTCCTTCCCCTAATATTTGGTGTGTTGGAGTTTCTTAAATGATGGAATGCTGTATTTAACCTACAAAAGAAAAGAATCCAATACAGAAGGAAAATGGGAGCTGGCGAGGGAGACTGAGATGAATGCACAGTTAGGTAAATATAAATGTTTTAAAATGGTATAAGCGCAAGATGAAAACTAAGGCAGGGAATAGCAGCCACAAAAATAAATCCTGGCATTATACTGTGACAATAATCTCAGTAGAAATAAAGCTCAGAATGAGCTGAGAATGGCAAGGAGGGCATTCAAAGGACAACAAATAGGAGTGTTAAGTATATGTTAAGTATATTAGGGAAAGAGAAAGATCAAAGAAGGGATAGGTTTGTTGTTGGTAGTTGATAGGATTATAATCACTCAAAACAGGAAAAAAGGATTATATAGAGATACTTAATTCCTATTTTGCTACTAGTTTTTCTACCAAAGATTCAGATACTTTCTAGATGATCCCTTGGGCAAATCACTTAGTCTTTCAGCCTCAGTTTCCTCATATGTAAAACAGAACTACTAACAGTACCTACCTCTCAGGATGTGATAAGAAACAAATTAAATATGATTCTTGTCTAATCCATATCTATCTTCTTCCTAAGAATGTTATGAGATACTTTATCAAATCTTTGCTAAGACCTAGAATTATATCTGTAGGATATTCTTTATCTAACAGTTCATTAGTCCTGTCAGTGAAGGAAGAAAGTCTGACATGGTCTATTCTTGATGAAGCTTAAGAATCTATGGTTCTCTGTAATGCTTGCTTCTTTGTTGTTCTGATAACGACTTCTGACTCTTCATGACCCTGTGGACCATACTATTCATGGGTTTTCTGAACAAAGAAACTGGAGTGGGTTGCCATTTCCTTCTCCAGTGAAAGTTAAGCAAACAGAAGTTAAGTGACTTGGTCAGGGTGACACAGCTAGTAAGTGTCTGAGGCTGGATTGGAGCTCAGGTCTTTCTGACTCCAGCCCCAATGCTCTGTTTACTGTGCCTCTTACAACAGCAGCAACAATTTTTTGCTTTTACATGTATACCAGTCATGAAAAGCTGTGGAAAATTGGACTGGAGACATATAGATGTTGCTTCTGTTTTCAAAAAAGGTGATCAGAATAGAGTTGGCAAATAAGAGGCCAGTGAAGTTAATGTCAATTCTTGTGAATCACATGGTCTCAGACTTTTTACACTTGGAGCTTCCCTCCAAGAGCTCCTGAGCTAAACAGGCCAGCCTGCCCTGCATTAAATATGTGTGGATATATTGATTAGCCCGGGGCAGCAATCTTTGAAGGTTCGTGGAGAATTGGAGAGGGCTTATAGGCCCGTAAAGGGGCAAATTTATAGATCAGTGACATTGACTTTTTCTGAATGGGATTTGTGAGACAATAGACCCAATAACTAGATTGGGAGAGTTCTTTGAAAGTCAGACCTTCATTAAGTACCTATATGTGCCAAGTACTGTGCTTGGACTAGGTATATGAAAAGAAGCAAAATACACTCCCTGCCCTCAAAGGTGCTTCCAATCTAATAGAAGAGACAACAGGAGGAGCCAAGATGGCAGAGTAGAAAGATACACATATGCAAGCTCCTAACCTACACCCCATAAAATATCTGTAAAGAAGAACTCCCAACAAATTCTGAAACAGCAGAAGCCACAGAACAATGGAGTGGAGGAGATTTCTGTGCCAGAGAGACCTGAAAAACCGACACCAAAGGTCTGTTGTGCACCCAACCAGAGCAGAGCCCAGCCCTGCCTTGGCCACACGGCACTGAGAGGAGCAAATCCCAGCAGGCTTCAGGGATGGAATCTCCAGCAGCAGCACAGGTCCCTCCACCCATAGGCACCAAAGGTCAGTGAGAGGGTCTTTTTGGCTGGCCGAGTGGGGAACGGGGTGTCCCCATGACTTAGACACCCTCAGGAGACAGCAGCAGAGGCAGCAGGGGACAAGGGCTCCCAAAGCAGGCAGGACCTCGGATCCATTCTTGAAGGTCTCATCAGAAAGCCCCTGAGGGAACTAAGCCCAGTGTGGCGGCCCTGCCCCCACCGGAGCACCTGAGCTTAATCTCACACTGAATAGCAGCCCTGCCCCCACCCAAAGCCCCTGAGGCTGGGAGCAGTAATTGAATCTCAGCCCCCAAGTGCTAGCTGGGCAGATCTGGAGGCGAGGTGGGTGTGGAGAGGAACCTCAGAAGTCAAGTAACTGGCTGGGAAAATGCCCAGAAAAGGGAAAAAAAATAAGACCAAAGAAGGTTACTTTCTTGGGGAACAGGTGCCTCCCCCATCCTTTCAGGTGAGGAAGAACAAGGGATACTGTCAGAGGAAGTCAAGGCCTCTGCCTCCAAAGGGGACTTAAACTTGGCTCAGGAAATAGAAGACCTTAAAAAACAAGTTAGCAGCTTACTAAAGGAGAACCAAAAAAACGCTGAGGAAAATAGCAGCTTTAAAAAGAGGCTAACTCAGTTGGAAAAAGAGGTCCAAAAAGCCAACGAGGAGAAGGAGGTTTTAAAAAGCAGAATTAGCCAAATGGAGGAGAAGGTTCAAAAGCTCACTGAACAAAATAATTCATTGAAAGAGAGAATTGAGTCCAGGGAAAAGAATGATATGAGGTAAACCAAGAAGTTAGTAAACAAATCCAAAAAAATTAAAAAAACAAAAGATGAGGTGAAAGAACTCATTGGAAAAACAATTGACCTGGAAAATAGATCCAGGAGAAATAATTTAAAAATTATTGCACTACCTGAAAGCCATGATCAAAAAAAAAACCTAGACACTATCTTCCATGAAATTATCAAGGAAAACTGCCCTGATGTTATAGAATCAGAGGGCAAAATAGATATTGAAAAAATTCATCATTCACCCCCTGAAAGAAACCTGAACAGAGAAACTCCTAGGAATATTGTGGCCAAATTTCAGAGTTCCCAGAGCAAGGAGAAAATACTGCAAGCAGCTAGAAAGAAACAATTTGAGTACTGTGGAAATACAGTCAGGATAACACAGGCTCTGGCAGCTTCAACATTAAGCAATCGAAGGGCTTGGAGTAGGATATTTCAGAAGTCAGAGGAACTGGGATTGAAGCCAAGAATCACCTACCCAGCAAATATGAATATAATATTGCAAGGAAAAAAATAGACATTCAGTAATATAGATAAATTTGAAGATTTCATGTTGAGGAAAAGACCAGATCTATATTTAAAAATTTGACTTCCCAAGACAAGAATGAAGAGAAGCATGAAAAGGTAAGCAGGGGGAAAAAAAAAAGAAAAATCATAAAAGACTCTCTAAAGCTGAACTGTTTACATAACTACATGGAAAGAAAATATTTTTAACTCTTGAATCTTTTCTCAGTATTTGGGTAGTTGGAGAGATTATACACACACACTCACACACATACACATAGACAGATAGAGAGTACAGGGTATGTTATATCAGAAGAGAAATATCCACATACACACACACACACACACACACAAATAAAATAAAATAAATAAAATAAAAACTAAGGGGTGAAGGAGGAAAATTCCGGGAAAGGGAATAATGAAATAGGGCAGGCTATAACTCAGAAAAGAGATAAGAAAAATCTTATTCAATGGAGGAGATAAGGGAGAAGGGGAGAGGGGAAAAATGAAGCTACTCTCTCCACATGTGGCTGAAGGCAGAAATAACATGCTCACTAAATTCGATATGAAAATTTATATCACACCACAGGAAAGTAGGAGAGGAGGCAACAAGTGGAGTGAAGGGAACGTTAGAAGGGAGGGCAAATGGGAGAAGGGAGTCACTAGAAATAAACACTTTCAAGAAGGGACAAGGTCAATTGTAGGGGGGAAAATAAGGGGGATAGGGTAGGTCAGAGGGCAATATAATTAGTATTACACACCATGATTACTATGGAAGTCTTTTGCAAAACAACACATGTTTAGTCTGTATTGAATTGCTTCCCTTCTTAGTGGGGCTGGGGAGGGAGGCGAGGAGGGAGAGAAGTTGGAATTCAAAGTATTAGAAACGAATGTTGAGAATTTTTATTGCATATAATCAGAAAATAAGAATTACAGGGATAGGGGTATGGAAATTCATCTTGCCCTGCAAGAAAAGAGAAAAGATGGGAATAGGAGAGGGATGGGGTGTGATGGAGGGGAGGGTACATTGAGGGAAGGAGTAATCAGAATGCAAGATATTAGGAAGTGGGGGGAGGGGGGTGATGGGAAGAAAAATTGGTCATGTTACAAAATGAGGTAAAAGCAATTAGTATTAAAACAATAGGCTGAATTAATTACTGAGAATAAATCAATGACATCTTTAGTTTGGAGAAAAGAATTTTAGTCTAACTTTCCAAGAGGAAGGTAACCTCTGATAAAATTTGACATTGATAGAAAAGTCAAGGTTTTAATGGTAGTTTAGATTTTATGATTGCCATTTAACCAGGAACTAGAACATGTATAGAAAAGCATGTAAGCCACTTAAGACTTGCCTAAAAGATGTTCCTTAGCCAAAGTGAAACTATAATCATATTTTAAACCTGGTTATAGGAACTTGCCATTTTTAGATGCTATGGGACTACTGAGTGACTGTTCTTCCGAGTCTAACTCCAGGTATGGGAAGCAAGAAAGGCAATATTAGCCTCCATTACATGATGCCAATAAGCTCATGAGATGCTGGTATGAACTGCATAGGTGATCTCAAGGGAAGAGTGGGAGAGCAACTGTTCAGCATGGGCTGAGGTGAGATTCTCCTGCCTCAATTTCCCCACTGACACCTGGCAGACTTTAAGTCTGACTGAATGCAAGTGGATAGTCTACTCCTGCCTGGAATAGACATGAAGTTGGGGAGATATTGTTTCCCTGCAATGTCCCTACTCTTGGTGGCAATTTCCTATAGTCAAAAGATTTGTAAGTGTAATACCAGAGATATTCAATTATAGATTATGGGTAGAGGAACATCTGAGGCTGTCTAAAATTGAGCTATTAGGCATAGGACTTTAGACCAACAACATTAAGTTAGGGTCCTTTTATACTTAGTAATACTGTGTAGACAATTAGATCAAGAGCTTGTGAAGTTAGCAACATAAATATTATCTGTGTCTCAGTTGGCTTATGTTAAAAAAAAATTCTTTTGTGGTCTACATTGAAAATGCTTTAAAAAGATGCATCACCTGACCAAAAGTTTGAATTGCTTTATCTGTTATAAACTGTGTTAAAAATAAATAAAAATTAAAAAAAGAGACAACAAGCATACAAATATGTATATGCAGGTTGAATAGGAAATAATTGAAAGAGGGAAGGCACCAGTGTTGAGGAACTAGGAAAGGTTTCCTGTAGAAGATAGGATCTCAGGATTTGAAGAAAGCCAGGGAAGCCATCAGGTAGATGTAAGGAAGGAGAGCATCTAAGCAATGAGGAACAGCCAAAGAAAATGCAAAGCAAAATGGAGCTGAGAAATAGCATGTCTTATTCATAGAACAGCAAGGAGGCCAGTATCACTGGATCAAAGTCTACATGGAAGAGAATAAAGTATAAGAAGACTAGAAAGGTAAGAGGTTGTAAGTTATGAAATACAGGACTTTGTATTTGATTGTGGAAGTACTTAGTTGTTCTTCATTCTGGAAGAGGACCATGATGACATCACTATGCTAGAGTCAAGTTACAATGTGTTGGACTATGGCAGATCAGACAAATATGAGATCAGAATGTTCTACCATAGGTTGGACACATAATTCATGTAAACATTTGAGGTGGATTCTCTAAATTTGTGCATCTCGCATTTCTTTTGAGCTGTCTCAATTCTGCTTTGCTCATAGAGCACAGCAACTTCTCTGCTGTGGGCATGCCATGCTGAGTGGTCTTGTGCCAGTGTCTCCCATGTCATACAATTAATTCCAAAGTTCTTAAGAGAGACCTTGAGAGCATTCTTGTATCACTTCTTCTGACCACCATGTGAACGTTTTCCTGTATGAGTTCTCCATAAAATAGTCTTTTTGAAAATTAAGAATGTTTGTTTTGCATTCAAACAACTTGGCCAGCCCATCAGAGTTGCACTCCTGAAGTGTTTGAATGCTTGACAGTTTAGTTCAAGAAAAAACTTCAGTGTCTGGTACCTTATCCTGCCAAGTGATCTTCAGAATCTTTCCAAGACAATTCAAATGGAAGCAATTCAGTTTTCTGATATGGTGCTAGTAGACTGTCTGGGCTTCACAGGCATACACCAATGATGTCAGCACAGAGGCTCTGTAGACCTTCAGTTTGGTAGTCAATCTAATACTTCTTCTTTCCCACACTTTCCTTTGGAGCTTTCCAAACACTGAGCTCTCTCTGGTAATCCATGTGTCAAACTCAATATCAATGTGTGCATTCCTGGAAAGTACACTACCAAAGTAAGGGAAATTATCCACAACATTCAAAACTTCTCCATTTGCTGTAATCTATGGTTCCACATATAGATGGTGTGGTGGTGGCTGATGGAACACCTGTGTTTTCTCGATGTTAATTTTTAGGTCAAAATTAGCACAAGCAGCAGAGAATCAATCCATACTTTGTTGCATCTCAGCTTCAGAGGCAACACTGAGAGCACAATCATATGCAAATAGAAAATAATGCACCAATAGTCTCTCCACTTTGGTTTTGACTTGTAGCCTTTTCAAGTGGAAGAATTTACCATCGGTGCAGTAGCTGACCTTGGTGTCATTTTCATTTTCATTGAAGGGATTTGACAACATGGCTGAAACATCATGCTAAAAAGCTTGGAAGTAAGAATACAGCCTTGTTTCACTACATTGGTGAATGAGAAAGCACGAGAGCATTGTCTGTTATCCAGAACCTGGGCAAGCATGCTGTCATGAAATTGACCTATGATGCTGAAGAACTTCTCAGGACAACTAAATTGTGGAGGTGATAGGAAGCTACTAAACTTTACTGAGTAAGGAAAGGTGATGTGGTCAGAACTGTACTTTTGGAAAATCTCTTTGATGAACAAATGGAGGGTGTCTTTGAATGGGGAGAGACTTGAGGCAGACACACCCACCATCAGTCTATTGCAATATCCAGACTTGAGATGATGAGAACTGTTATCAGAACTGTAGCACTGTCAGAGGACAGTAGGGGCCAGGACTTGGCAACAGATTGGATATGGAGAGTGAGAGATAGTTAAGTCAAGGATGACAGCTAGGTTGAGGGACTGGGAGGGTAGTATTGCCTTCTACAGTAATAGAGAAATTAGGAGCAGGGAGAGAGTTTACAGGGAAATATAAGTGTCCTGTTTTGGATATGTTGAGTTTTAGAGACCTACCAGACATCTATTTTGAGATGTCTGAAAGGCAGTTGGATTTGGAGATGTGAAACTGGAGGTCAGCAGAAAGGTTAGGGTAGGATAGGTAGATTAGGGAATCATCAGCATAGAAGAAGATAATTAAATCAATGGGAGTTTATAAGATTACTAACTGAAATAATACAGGAGGAGAAGAGAAGAGGGACCGGTAAAGAAACTTGAGGACAACCGACCATTAGACCTGTGATCATGATGAGAATCCAGCAAAAGAGACTGAGAAGAAATTTGATAGGTAGAGGAAACAGCAGGGTGAGGTGTCCCTAAAACCTAGAGAGAGGAGAATATCACAGTGTGATCAAGTGTCAAAGCCTGTAGAGAGGTAGAGGAGAATGAAGATTGAGAAAATTACCATTGGATTTGGTAATTATAATGTCCTTGATAACTTTGGAGAGAACAGTTTCAGTGGGATGATGAAGTTAGAAGCAGCCTTACAAGAGGATAGGAATAGAGGAAGAGGAAAGGAAGGAGAGACATCCACTGTAGACAGCCTTTTCAAGGAGTTTAGTCATAAAGATTAGAAGAGGTATAAGGCAATAGTTATTGGAGATGGAAGGATCAAGTGAGAGATCTTTGATGATAGGAAATGTGAGCTTGTTTGTAGGTGGTAAGGAAAGAACCAATAGATAGGGAGAGATTGAAGATAAGCAACACAGTAGGAATGACAGAGGGAGGAATCTGTTGGGGAGTTTGGATGGAAGGGGATTATTTGCACAGGTAGTAAGTGGGATTATTCTTGGTAAGGAGTCAGGCCATCTCATCATGTGAGATTGGGGTGAAGGGTGAAATAGTGACTGAAAGACATTTGAGAGATATGAGATGAGGAAGAAAGGAGAACAGGAAGCTCATGGTGAATGTCTTCATTTTTTTCTGTAAAATGTGAAATTAAATTCTCAGATGAGAGAGTGGGGTTAGTGGTAGCAATTGGAAGTTTGAGGAGGAATGAAAAGGTTTGTAAGAGCTTCTCTGGCTCCAAGTTGATAAGGGAGTGTAGTAGGATTGCCCAATAGCAGTTATGGTCCAGAGGAGGTTGTATAACAAATTGATAGGACAACCCAATCAGAACAGTTGCATGACTTTCTCCACCTTCATTCTGTAGCACTTGTATGGGAGTAGAAGCAGTGGATGGTAGGAGTGGTCCAACACAAAGGCTTCGCAGGGTCCAATTGCTAATATGATAAAGGGGGCTAAGGTTAGGGATTTAAGAGAAAAGGACAATATAGGGTTAAATTGGTTTATCAAGGGGTCAAAGCAGGGGAAGAGGAGAGAGTGACTAGTGCAGGGAGAGAAATGAAAGGTTGAGAAATTAGGGGACACAGAATGGACAATGAGTAAGGTTTGATAGGGGAAGGCAGGGACAGAGATGTACAACTAAGTGCTACAGAATTCAGCAACCTCTGAGGGTATCACATATTGTTCTCTATTTTGTTCTGGATCTCTAATTTCATCTGACAAGGAAACTCTAGATGAAGAAACTCTGCCAACTGGGGTAAGTAACTATTTTCAACTTGTTGTCTTAATGCCTGAGACATTGAGAGGATAAATACCTTGTTCAAGGTGAGACAGCCAGCTTGTGCTAGAGATAGGATTTGAACCTAGGTCAGTAGGATTGATGTTGATGTCAGCTTCCAATCTTCTATGTCACACTTTTTTTCATCATATCACATATATGATAAATGATGTTCACTATGATGACCTTGAAAAAGATAAGCTTCATTTATGTTTAGTATCCTCTCTTTACTAAGGCAAGAAAGAATGTAATGTGTTTTAGAAAGATTTCCATAAAAAAATGTAGAATACCAGTCTTGGAGCTAGGACTTGGTTTCTAATGTCTGGATGACACTAAACAAGTCATACCACCTCAATGTTCTAGACAATTTTCTGGACAAAAGTGTAGACCTGCATTTGTAGAGTGAGTTACCTCATCTCTGATTTCCTTTTACCAATAAAATCATAGGTCTTCTATCTTTCTATCACAAATAGATAAACTACAACTTAAAAGTCCACATGTTTAAAGAATTATGCTTCAGTTAGCTTGGAAATTGATTTAGTCAAGACGTGTTCCATACTCACATACTATGAATGGCTGAGGCACTAACTGGAGGTGTGCTGGGATTGAGGTCTGTAATATCTTCAGTACAGGAAAGGCAGTAGAGTGAAAACGTCCCCAAACCTTCCATCAGATGCAGATGTGTGATTCATATGGGATTTAGAGTCTCAGAGTTTCCTGGGGAAAGTGAAAAGGTAAATGACTAGTCCACTATAACACAGCCAACACTTGGGCACCTCCTATAAGTTTAGAGTATTTAAATGAAGTGGATATTTATAGATACGAAAATCAGTTAACACAAAAAGTTGTAGCATTAGGTTAGGCAGTTTCCTTACATGAAAGTGTGCTATATCAGTGAAATCTCAGATCCAATTTCTTATGCTCTATCTCTTATTATTTTTACTTTTTGAAACTTAAAAGTCCGTGATAAAATACTTTGTGAAAGTTCCCTTTTGAATTTGTAGAAGCTGAAAGTATGGGAGCAAGGTGGGGAGGTGTGTGATGCTAACTTCAGCCCAGCCTAACTGCTGTAACTTCTAGGTTGAACTGTTAGGACTTCTCTCTAGTTCTTATAGAAACTGAGTCATAATAATAAGAGTGGCTCACATTAATATGACACTTTAAGGTTTGCAAAGTACTTTATAAGATCTCATTAAATAGTGAGGTAGTATAGTCAAAAGAGCACTAGACTTGGGGTCAGGAATACTGAGTTTGAGTTTTCCCTTTTTAGGCACATTTACTAGCTATGTGACCCTACTCACTCTGCTTTTCTGTTTTTTCATCTGTTAAATAAAGATAATAATAGTATCTACCTATCTGGGTTATTGTGAAAAATAGAGAAAATGAGATTGTATATTTATGCATACATATATACATATGTATATATGCACACACACATACACATACCACAACATGTGTGCGTATATGTGCATGTATACATACATGTGCACATGTATACACATATACATGTGTTGTATATGTGTGTATGCATCTTATATACGTGTGTATATATACATATACGTATATATACTATTTTACAAATCTTACAGCACTCTATAAATGTTACCTTATTTTGATGAATTTCATCTTCACAACAACTTAGTGGTGCAGGTGTTATTATTGTTTTAGTCTATCAAGAATCTTTGAGGACATTAATGTACTTACCCTCATCATGGACACAGATCACAGCTTCTCCATGACGTATAGAATCAGAAGTATAAATCTGATGCTAAAAGGGACATTTAGGGGTCGTCCAATTTAACTTTTTTCTCCTTTTCTATAACAGGAAATCAAGACTCCTTGGATTTTCTGAGAAGCCACAGGGAGAGTCAACTTGCTGAGAGTCTAGTGTGTGAGGCCAAATTTGAACCTAATCTGGCATTGTAGTTTGCTAAAGGCTAGGTACTGGAAAACTTTGCTTAGTGAATTTTTTCAGCCCAAGTTTTGGTTGTTCTCTTTAGTACTTAAAGTTCTGAAATTCCTAGAGAGCACACTGGACCCAGGCCAGGGTAACAATTAAAATATTAATTCTTTGGGGTTATGTTCTTTTCCATAGAAAGATTATACTTCTAATCCACCTTCTATAGGACATGAGTAGTGCATTATTTCCAAGCAGGGATGGATTCCTCCACTGCTCCTTCACTGGGGAGCGGCATGAGCATGGGGGCTCAAGATATAGCTGTGGGGTACAAGCAATGGCTCTTCTTACCAACCAAGAAATGCTTCAAGCACAAACCTACTTCAGTACCCATGCTAAATGATGAAGAGATTAAATAACTTTTAAATTCTTTTCTAACTGTAAATGCTGATGCTTCTAAGGAATTGTGATCTGCATTAGTGAAGAGATTAATCACAGTAACGTCATTCCAGATTCTTGAAGGTAGCAAGGCTTAGTAGGTAGAGTAATGGTCCTGTAGTCAGAAAGACCTGGGTTTAAATTCTACCTCAGTTTCTTACTAGCAATGATCCCAGGCAAAACACAATCTCTTAGGTTCAGCTTTCTCATCTGAAAAATAGGGATTGTAATAATTGTACCTACCTCTCAGGGCTGTTCTTAGGAACAAATAAGAACCTATTTGTAAAATGTTAGGAGACCTGAAAGTGCTACAGAAGCGTTTGCTATTCAGGAATCAAAGCAGGATAGTGAGTGTGTGTTGAACCATCCCTACTGTGTCCCCTGGTCCCTTTATTTTCCCAAAGTCTAGGCATTTGTGAGATGGCTGGTCAGAATTTGGAGTTCAGTCGACGGTCGCAGTATAGGGAGAGCTTTGTATGCGACATTAAAGTTATGACCTTTTCCCCAGGACTAACCCAACTGAGGAACAACTTTGGAGCTAAGGGTAGGGGGAAGGAAAAAGAATTCAAATAACGTTTCTGTTTTTTCTCTTTCTAAAACAATGTCATCAACAACACAACTCAGGACTTACTTAAAGCACATATACTTGGTAATGTACGAGACTGTACAGAGAATTGTGTAAATTAGGCAATTAAGTATAAAATCAGGTTACCTTTGACTTTGTATTTCAAATGGTAATGTTAACAAATGGTGCTTTACAGGCTTAAATCAAGAATGTACATCTCTAAGTGACCTACTCAAATGCAGGATGAGGTAGGTTATTTATTCCAAGCATCCTATTTCCATTCCATATTTGACCCCTGGAAGGAATTCTTGCTTCCCTTACCTACTAACCCACAGTTACTGAATCATTCAGTGAAAAATTCCATTAATGGGAATATTAACATATATTCAGGACACTCCAGTCCATCCCACTCCTTCCCTCAAATAAAAGACTATACAGATACATGAAAAAAAATTGAACTTTATTTTTTATTCATTTTAAAAATTTTATTTGAAAAATACAGTACACAGCAGAGCATCCTCCTTATTCTTTATCCCACCCTCCCAGACCCATCCCACCCACCCCCACCCACCCTGCCCTCTGTCCCACTGCTGGTTCACAAAGAAAATTGTATGGTAAATAACCCTAAATATTTGGCTGGGGTACATCCTGAGAAGAGAGAGGCCCAGTTAGAAGTTGAATAGACACAGTCTGTTGAAGAAGGTTCACCTCTCTTTTAACATAAAAGAGCCTTTTAAGTCATCTTAGAAATCAGAATAAACATGTGCAGCTTTCCTGCCATGCAAACAGGTATCATTGAAAATTTCAGGTAGACCAATTGATAATGACCTGGGCCCCTAAGTACCTAGAATAAAAAGGAGACATGTCTTCATCAGAAAGATGTGTATTTGCTTATTCTCTCTATAGTATATATACATTTTTACATATTCATATTTTAATTCTTCCCCCCCATTATTCTGAGTAACAATATCAAGGTTAAGGGCTCTCTCCTGACATTTAGTTATACATATAGCGCATATATGTAGCATATATGCACATATATACACACATATATGTGTATATATAAGCACATATGTATTATATATGCTTTCCCATGTGTGGAATCAATCAGTCCTACATTGTAAAAAGTTAACGCAAGGATCTTTGAATATTGTAGCTGACTTGACTTTACTCAGGTTATTAGCTAGGTCATTTTTTTTTTTTAACCGAATTGTGCTTCTGATCATGCTTGAAATTTCAAAATTTAAGACATGATTCAATGTGTCTTTGCATGATAACATGAAAGATCAGTGATTTTTCATAAGAATGCACCAATGCAGAATGTAGTCTATGACTCAGTAGATCATAGAATTGTAGATTCCAAGTTAGAAGGAATCTTGGGGGTCATCTCAATGCCAATTATGGCATTTTACAGATGAGGAAACTGAGGTCTCAGAAAGAGTTACTTGCCCATGATCACATGGGTATAAAATGGCAGAACTGGAATCTGAGTTGAGTTCACTTACTCAGATACAACACTCTTTCCCCCTGAGTCCTGGAGAGTTGCATGTGGAGATTAAGTGACTTGCCTAGTGTCGGACTACTAGTTAAAGTATCAGACATGGGATTCAAATGCAGGCTTTCCTGACTTGAAGTCTAATGCTTTAATGACTACCCCACTCAATCTTTGTTCAATGGATAATGTTAACCCTTCTCACACACTGCTGAGGCAGTTACTGTCAACTGGAAATAGATATACAAAAGGTTTTGTCCTTGGAAAGTGGATGCCATAATAGAAATGACCTTAATTTTACCTATACTTATTGTGGCAAAGAAATTATTCTAATTCTCCTCTGTTTCTCTTCCTCCCCCAAGAGTGCTAGGAAAAGACTTAGACTGTAATCCCAACTGCACTATTTATTAATTGTATACCCTTATTAGAAGTCACTAAAATTCTATGAGCCTCAGTTTTCTTATCTGTAAATGGAGAGATTAATATTTATCCTATTTAATTCATAGGCTATTGTGAGGATTAAATGAGTTAATCCCATCATGGATTTAGAGATGGAAAGAACTCTAGAAGTCATCTAGTACAACACCCCCTTTTATGGATAGGAAAACAAGACGCAGAGAGAATGGTACTTGCCCAAGTTCACCTATTTTGCACTTTGCAACCCTAGAACTGGAAGAGATTATAATAGTTTTGGAAAATGGATTACTGTTGCTCTTGGATCAAATATTTCAAGTTCTAACACAAGAATATAGTCATGATATCAAAATATAATGATTTTGTTGAATTCTAAGATGGAGCTAGAGATATTTCGTTGGTCAGACACAATGAAACTTCATTTCCAACAATGACAAGGGAAAGTCATAGACTTCATCTCTCATTGAAGACAAGTCTTTGTATCTATTTGGAGAAATTTCAGGGAGTCTATCCTTATTGAATTGTCTAGATCAAAGATCTGGATTATAGTAAATTCTTGCTAGTCATTTAGGCCAAAGATATCTTAAGAGCATCTACAATGCCAGATTTCAAAGTCTTTGCTAGAGAAACAAATGAAAATTGAATTTTCTTATAGGATATTTCATTTTCATTCAACAACCCTTCCTTCCAGATGTAGCTCAGGTGCTACAAACTCCATGAAACCTTTCCTGATACCCCACTTGCCAGTACTTTCTTTCCCCTCAAATTATTTTATTTTTACTTCTCTACATATACAACACATCCCACAGTAGCATGTAAGTTCTTTAAGGGTAGGGATTATATGACTTTTCTTTGCTTCTCCAGCACTAAACAGTGTGCCCTGAATATAGGAAGTGCTTAATAAATGCTTGTTAATTGAACAGGATGGAATCTTGTCTAGTCTGATAACCAACACCTTTCTCAGTCTTATCACCCTCTTGCTCAAAATATAAGGTATATGCCAAGATGATATGCTAACCACTTTTGTGGCTTTCATATAACTTAGATGATGTATCATTAATTGTGTACCTCTTTCCCATTTAAATTACACAGAAATTTTGAGTGTCCCATGTCCAGGATGGAGCCTTTAACCTATTGAGATACTGATACCAACACAGTATTGGCCAATAAAAGTCATCACTGTTCTATATTCTTATTTCAGCTATCCTACATACAATCAGCATTCAAAAAAAAATCCCTACAGTTCAACATTTCAACCACGTTTATCAGGAAAAATCCAAATAAATATATTTTTTAATTATGATACATTACTCATTACAGTAAAAATGGGCATTTTCCCTTCAAAAGCAGGAGCACCAGTCTGAGAATGTTCAGGAGGAATGGCATTTTAAGTGTACTATAATACAATGTGCAAATGTTATTTGAATACATAACATATTTTTAAAAAGAAACTTTACACACAGAAATATGTTTCAATGAAAATGACTCTGCTGAATGCAAGGAAAAAAAGACACAAAACTCTCTAAACTTTTTGACTCTGAAAGTCTGTTTTAAACTAAATATGGCATACTGCTGAATAGATACACGAATCATGGAAAAGCTTAGCTGGACCCATACAGTGGGTTTTCTCATACAAATCTGGTGAGCATATAGTTTGCTTTTCATACTTGAGATAGTTTTGTAGAATTGTAACATGAAATCTCAATACTTAAGGAGCATCTTTTCAAAACAAGGTTGACATGGACTTCAATACTGTATGAATGATCAGTGACCAGACATTTTTATAAACTGATCCTGCTATCAAAAAACTTTGGGACTCATGAATGGACCGTGAAAAGGGATGATGTCCAATGCAGTGAAAAAGCATCCAGTTCAACATCATGTGACTTCTGCGAAGGCCGTGATGTGGTTCTGTAAATGCAAGAGAAAATTCAGAATCAGAATCCTGGAAACATTGGCCTTGGATGCGATTTTAGAACTTTTTTTTTAATGCTCAGACATGAGCAGGTAGTTATTATAATATAAGAGGGGCCATATTTATACTTTGTTTGTCCCCTTTTGTAACTCATATATCATAAGTGGTTGAGACATCAACACATGGAATTGGGTCCTATGGAATTTTAGTGTCAGTGATATATCTTATTAACTCCATTTATTTTTACTAGTTAAATAGACTAGCATTCCATACCTATCCCATTCATAATTAACATTGAAATCTGGAGGAATGAAAATGGCACTGCCAGGCAGCCTCTGATACTGGCTTTTAGCATGAATAGAATTTTAATGTTGCTATGTGTTGGATTTTAAGATTAATTGCTCCCTGTGAGACATATGGCAGGGAGTAAGGTGAGGAAATGCTTTGACTGAAATGATGTGTGCTAAATGACAAAAAAGTTACTTCACACTTTGTTTTGATGCATGTCAGACTTTTTTATTTGCAAAGCTTTAATTGTGAAATTCTTTATATTTTTTCTAATTATTCTTTATATTTTTTCTAATTATTAAAATTACTTTCCCATAGATTCAGATATGTCACAAACCATGTCATGCTTCTTAGAATATTACAATAAAATTTTGATAGAATATTTTTTTGCAATGATATTCATAGAATCCAAATATTAGCTCTTTCCTCCTCCCTAACATTATATAGACAGGCTTTGGATTGTTTTTTTCCTCATCTGTAAAGTACTAGTTGTCACCCTCTGTTGTAAAGGCTAATTTATGATATATTGTTACCTCCAATGATTTATTTTACTCTTTGAATTAAATGCTTATTCTACCAATAGGCAAATGCTTTTTAGCTACTAAAATGGTGAGGGAAAAACCACTGAACTTGTCTTTCTTCACAATATACAAAGATGGGAGAGATATCATTCATATTTAAACTTAATATCAGCAATTTACAGGCACTATTGGGAAAGGGTTTTTTGTTTGTTTGTTTTGGTAACTCTGAATAGGGGAATTCTGGAGAGAATAAAATAAATGTTGTCTCTTCAAATAGTTTTCATATCATATCTTTGTAAACAATAAATATTTAATTAAATTAGAATGATAAGAATGATGTTTTTCATATACACTTGGATCACTTGAAGGGAAAAATAGAAAAACAAAAGCATTTAAACATATTAAAGATACAATGGAAAATTACATTGTATTCCTTTTGAACTAAATGAAAATAAACTAGGTAAAGGGGGAACTAGGAACTCTAGATCAGTGATTTCTTTGGTTCAGAGAACGCCCTGTGTAAAAACTCCCTTTATCAATATAGACCTGACCTGTAATATGTAATTGACTGTCAAAACATCTGTTCTTTATTAGCCAGTCTCTGAAATTCAATTAAACCTGAAGAGAAGCAACTTACTTTTCTGCTCGTCAGTAAAGAGAATGGTATACGATTGAGAAGAATACATAGTTAGCTTTCCTGGTTCTATCATAAACTCCTGACATAAATGTGATGATTGATTTTTCATGAAGGTGCTTTTTCAAATTGTTCACAATTCATGAAAAAGAAGCTGAGAATAGAAACTAGATTTCACCAAGGTACTCTGAATTCTCTAAAGAAAAACAAATGTAATTTCATAAAGAGCTGTTCAATCAGAGTAGCAGAATTACCCACGAGGGTGTAAAGACCTGATCAATTAATTGAAAATGAAAGATTGCATATTGACTCCATCTGGCACAAATTATCTCCAAATCAGCAAACTTGAATCATCACCTACAGACCATATTTGATATCAAAATTGAACAGAAGTTTATACAACTTGGAGCTATGTCTGATAATGAATCATAAGTATTTGGGAGTAGTATGGGTAGGTATAAATGATGCCAGAGAAGAGATCTTGGACAGGAGGGTAGATTGAAAGAAAAAGTAGAGAGTCAAGTACTTCTTCATAGCACCACCATCCTAGGATCAGCATTTTCATCAGTGACCTAGATAATGAAATAGTGAGTATGCTTATTAAGTTTGCTGCTGCTGATCCCATGCTGGCATGTACAACTAGCACCCTGGAAAACAAAATTAGAATTCCAAATGACCTTAATAAATCAGGAAAGTGATCAGAAAAAAACCAAATCAAATTCCAAAATGACAAGTGTGGGCAGTACAACAGGAGAAGGAAAACAAATTGCATCCAACCGGAAAGGGGATAATGAGTTCTGTGTAAATATGGCCCACAAGGATCTTGAGGTTTGCAAAGTCTGCAAAGTAACAATGCAGTTTAAAAAAACAAAAAACAACCCCAATCATCCTACTGATATGTCTCTGTCTACATCTACTAATATATCATCATTACGTCTCTAAGGTAGAGAGAGATGAAAACAGTAGTCATGACACCTAAAACACTGAGTATGTTATTACACTATAAAAATGAAATGAAATTCATGTGTTCTGGATATAAGTGAAATCACTTGGTTTTTCATTTGTCTTTCCAGATACCCTGAACATCATAGATCCTAGATTCCCTTCGGAGAAAATAAGCTTAGGACCAGAATCAAAATCTCAGTTAAACAATTTTATGCATATATTGCGGTCACTTAAATGATTTTTCCCTCATGATTGCTAGTGGAAGTATTCTTTTTGGAATCTATCTTTTAAAAAGAAGGCTGATGATTTAAAAAGGTTAGAAAATAGAAAAATAAAGCTTATGAAGCCAGATAGAATAGAATTGGGATGATTTCTTATGGAGGAGATAAAGATAAGGGGAATTTGAATAATGCTATTCAAGCATATAATGTTTTCTATAGAAAATGTAGGGAGAATTCTTCCCTTTTCAGTGAATTCTGAGTGAAAAATCTCAGATTTCTATTATAATCAGTCAATCAATCAATTAACAAGCATAGAATCAAAGCTTTTTAGAGAGCTGGAAGGGCTGTTGAAAATCATCTGGTCCAAATTCTTGTGGTGGCAGAGAGTCACTGTATTTTCCCCTTCTTTCCTTGATTAACTCCATTTTAGAATAAGGTTTACTTTCCAGTATAAATGAGAAATCATATCTAATCCCTATTTTTCCCTTCCTTTACCCTGTTCTTTGGCAAGGTTGACCAAAATAAAAACAATTTGCACTCAGACTTGTGAAAACAATGACAGACTACCAGGTTAGAAAGTCTCACTCTTTCCCTGAAACCCAAAAAACTACTCCTGAGGCCAATGACTTATCAGTGAGCTGTCAACCAGTATGTCTATACAGTTTTTCTTAACACCATAAGTACCCATTGGAAAAATGGATCTTATTAAAAAATTTACTAGGTCTAGAGAGACATACTTGTCTATGTCTTTTTTCCTAGTCTTTTGACTTAATGTGTGGGATAATATCTTTTACTAACATATTCTAAAATGTAAAAAAAAAAAAAGTTTTATTGACAGAATATCCTTGATTTTACAGATGAGGAAAGTAAGCCTCAGATATGTTAAATGACTTGTCCATGGTCACATAGCTAGTAAGCATCAAAGCTGAGATCTCGTGATTTGCTCATGAAAAAGCAAAATTAATTCTCAGTCATTTAGGGAAAGGTTAGATATATTTTTCACTAAACAGAGTACAGGAGGAATAACTACAAACTGCTCAAAGTCCTTCTCATCTATCAAATGCTGTGATTTTGAGCCTCATATAATAATATTTTGTTTTGTTTTTACAAATGAGTGAAATGATAAATTTGAAATATTTTTACTTCATGACAATTGTGCAGAGAGTTATGCCATTCCTCATGCTCATGTAGTTTTTTTTAACCTTCTTCTATCAGCAGTTTTCTCAGAGAAATCAATACCAAAATTTCATTTGGTCTTTTCGGATCACCTTTCCTAAAAAGCATCTTCCCTCGGGTATAAACTAGGAAAATTTGTGTCAACTGCTTTACAGTGGACTCCCCCTTTCAGCAGCATAATACGGAACTCAATGCATGCAATTGTAAACCTTGTAAAAAGGCAAACAAATATAAGACACACCAAAAACTCATGCAGACATGTTTAAATCAGACACACAAAAGGTAAATGGGGACACCACTTTTAACAGTTAAATAAGAGGGCTGATTACTAGTCCATTTAGGCAATTATACATGCTGGAGAGGAAAGAGCATGAACTGAATAAAAAGAACCATAGAATATTTTAAATGAATCATTATTTGGGAGTAATACATCCAAATTCACAGCAAATAGGAAAGAAAAATGCTAAGGCCTAATCCTTGAGTGCAGGGATCCTGGAGGTGGAAATGACCACTTTCTTTGTCAAAAATAGCTTTAGCATGTACAATTGCTCATTGCAAATTTCCTGTGTCAGTCTTCTAAAAATGTTAGATTGTGCATGAAAAATTCCTTTTTCTTATTTATATTCTGTGTTGCCTTTCCCTGAACTTACATTGTCTCTCTAGTTTTTAAAATCATATTTAAAAACCATAAAATTGGCATTAATTATGCCATGAAAATTTGGCTACACTTTTCTACCTGACAAGATCTGTCTCTCACTCATTTACTTTTTAAAAACAGAAAAATGAAAAGAAGACTCACTGGGGAAGTGATTAGAGTTAATACACATGGTAAAAAATAGTTTTTAAAAAAGGTATAATTAAAGGCAATCAAAACTGAAAACTACCATGTTGAAGAAATGCTTACTTCTACCCTTTGAGCAGTTAGACATCAGGACAAAATGAAATAGAATTGTGTGGCTAAAAGTGAAAGGAGAAAATGTTTCTGCCACTCCATTGTTTGGACACTCTTTTACCATGATCTAAACCTGCACAGAAGGATGTGATTTCCTTTCTTTGCCTTAGCTTTAAAACCCAACCCACACACTTTAGTGCGCGCTAGCGCACATACGTTTATTGCCTTAATTGAAGATGTTCAAATTGGTTTATTCCAGTGATCCAGCTGAAGAATCTAGCCAGACAGTCTTTAAAAGAATTTCCCCGTGAAGTTTCTTCTTGAAAATTATCAATGCCTTGGGTCCGGGACAGCTACAATATGTTAAATTGTACTTGCACGTTAGTTCATCTTTTTTACATATGTTGCCATTGCAATCAAATTTCTGTGTTACAATAATGTGAGACAAAATGCTTAGCTTGGGTACTCTTTCATCTCCCTCCATCATTATTGTCAGAAATCAACTCAATTATTTTTAAGTTGATAAAAATAGCTGGCATGAACATACTTAAAATTTAATTATTCATCATATTGGTACTATTTGTAGCATTCTTGATTGACACATTAAAAGACCACTCCTCAAAAATATCCGGCATTTATCTATGGTGGAATCTTGACAATATCATAACAACTGAAGCTGTTATGAGACTCTCAACTCTAAACGTTGGGTGCATTTGTCACTCGCCATCATAGATGACCATTTCCCTGTGGAGATGTAGGGGCTCTATAAAAGATTCTGAATGTGATAAGTGGTTTAAAAAAAAAAAACCTTAATAATGTTTTCTTGTTATTACTCCCTAATCGAAAATCCTTCATAGGGAAGCAATCAGGCTCCAGGCTCCTGTTTAATCTTCCTGGAAGATAAAGTAGGTAGAGCATATCTATCTCTGGAGCCAGACAAGATTCTCTCACTTCTCTTGCCCTTGAAGATCCAGACACTAGGCAGATAAGCTTAGAGTTTCACCAAACCCAAGTTTCTCCATTGATCTCCCCATTTTCTTCCCTGTTAATCTTCCTCACACACTTTTACTGACTAACACTCTTCAGCTTTTATGTAGTTGTTCAGTCATGTCCAACTCCATATCCCCATTTTGAGGTTTTCTTGACAAAAATGCTGGACTGATTCACCATTTCCTTCTCTAGCTCATTTTACAGATAAGGAACTGAATCAAACAAGGTTAAGTGGTTTGCCTAGGGTCACTTTCTGCTGCACTACCTAGTTGCATGACTAATTAATATCTTTCACACACACACACACACACACACAATCTCCATCTCAAACATACTCATGTTCTATTTTACTGATTCAATAAACATTCCATACCCCATAGCAAAACCAGGGACCAGATCTTATCACCACATAGAATCATTCCAAATGGTTATCAACCACAAAATAATGTGTTGACTTTCTTAAGTAAGGAATTTGGGGACATTTATATTACATTATTTTTAAAAGTAAGAATATATGTCATATGACATATATGTGAAAAGACATACTATTAGAAGAAATGAACATTGATATACAATGTTGATGTTGTTGAGATATTCTTGCGATAATTAAAACAATGAGGCAAAATAAAGTTGCAGCTAAACCAAAAGATGGTACATGGACTATTTTTGAAGGAGCAGATGATTTGAGAGACTTAGTCTCATCATGTTCTCCAAGACAATACAAAAATATCTCTGCTCAGTTAAAATAAATATCATTTTATGAGATATTTTGTCACACAGAGCACTTGTCATGGACATAATTAGAAAGTAAAACTATGAATGTGATAGCAATTTATGTACCATGTTGTGGGGAAGAAGAGAAAGAACAAGTAACCAACAGATGAAATTAGAGTTTTTTTTTTAATCACTGAAAAGAGAGCACTAGAGGAGAAAAAAAAAAACAAAAGAAAAAAGAGCTATGGAAGCAAGAATTGGAAGGGAATGATTGGTTTGGCACAAAGGGTATACAACCTTACCCAAGCAACAATTCCCTGAAAATTTAGAATGAATTGAAGAGAAACCAATCTCTCCATGAAACAAGAAATATTAAAAGAAATTCAAAAGACTGAAAAAATAGAAAAAAATGTAAAGTATCTCATAGCAAAACAACTGACCTGAAAAACAGATGAGAAAAAAGAATTAAGAACCACTACATCCTGAAAGCACAATCAAAAAACAATCCTAGAAACTGTATTTCAATAATCTTAAAAGAAAACTTTTCACATATCTTAGAACCAAAGGACAAAATGGAAGTAGAAATCACCTCCACCAATCACCAATCACCTCCTCAAAGAAATCCGATACTGAAAATTCCCAAGAACATTATAGACAAAACCTAGAGTCTCCAGGTCAAAGAAAAAGTACTGCAAGCAGTCAGGAAGAAAGAGTTCAAGTATGAAAGTCAGGATCATACAGCAGCCACCACTATAAAGAAACTCTGAATATTATATTCACAAAGGCAAAGGAGGCAGGCTCATAATCAAGAATAACTTATCCAGAAAACTGAACATAATCCTACAGCAAGGGGAAAAATGAACATTTAGTGAAATAAAAGACTTCCAGATATTCCTGATGAACATATTATAGCTGTGTAGAAACTTTGAAGTTCAAACACAGGAGTTAAGAGAAACATGAAACCATAATATAAATGAAAAATCACAAGGACTCAAAAACTTTTGATGGCTCCCCTTTGCTTACTAAATAAAATATAAATGACTGACCCTAGTGTTCAAGGGCCCTATAAGCTAGCTCCTATTTACCTTTCTATGCTTATTGTATAATACTCCCCAATCTGTACTTTATGTCCAATAACTGAATATCTCTCATTCATCCTTTTACAATTCTAATTGCACCTTTACTTTCCTTATGTCTGGAATGGAATCACCTCCCTCATACTCTCATTCTCAGACTTCTGAATTTCCTACTTTTTTCCTTTCACATTTCACCTTTTCTATGGAGAATTCCTTAATATACAGCTTCACTGCCCAAGTGAAAATGATCTCTCCTCAAATTTCTCACAATACTTTTCAAGGTCTCTCCATTGTGCTTACCTCCCTTTCCCTTGTATTATAATTATTTGTGTACATGCTTTCCCATTTTTAAATTGTAAGCTCCTCCAGAGTTACATTTGTATGGTATCTATATTCGAAACACCAGCAATCATCTTGGTTCTTTGCACAGTAGAAGCTTAATAATGGTCAGCTAGTGGATAGAGTGCCAGACTCTATCCAGAAGACTTGAGTTCAAATCCAGCCTTAGACACTTACTAGCTGTGTGACCCTAGGCAAGTCACTTAGCCATATCTGCCTCAGTTTCCTCATCTGTAAAATGAGCTGGTGAAGGAAATGGCAAATTACTTCAGTATCTTTGCCAAGAAATTCCCAAATGGCTTCATGAAGAGTTGGACATGATTGAAATAACTGAGCAACAAAAAATGAACTGAAGCTAAGAATATTCATGTTTGCCCTCCTCTCTCTCTCTTTGTTTTTCTCTTTCAGGAAAAAAGGATTGAAGGAACAATCAGAAAAGGGGGGGAGGGAGTATCTTTAGGAAACCCAGGGGTTTTCCCATTTTCTCCTGTGACTATCATAATTCCTTAAGGAATATGGATTGATTCAGGAGAGAAAGGGACAAATTGTTGGGTTTTTTTTTAAGTAATTACTGTAATAACCTGGATTGGAGGCAGAAGCTAATTGTGAAATGCAGATCAAACAATTTTCTTTTTTGGATTCTGGGAGAAGATTTTAATAAAGCCAGAGAAAGGTCAAGTGACTTGCCTCCAACTCAGGATTATGATTTCAAAGGAACATTGCCTTCAAATGACCATTTTCTTTCACCAGACAACTCTTTTGTCCTCTTTAGGAGGTACCAGGGACAACGGCAGAAGTTTTCTGGTAGAAACTGCAGTCTCTGGAGAACCACTCAAGAATGGAGATGAGACCACTTCCACTTCTTTCTTTCTCTGACTCCCTGAGAAGATATAGAAGCTAATTAAGACTCAACTGCTTTGGGACAGTTTTTAAGCAGAATCTCCCTGAGGGAAATGTCTAGGGGCTTCTGATCTACAGTTACCCCTTCCCTGTGACCAGGGTTAGGGGTGCAGTGACTTCTTGATCTGGAACATTGGAACAAAAAATTTTGGCCCTCCCTTTCTACCAGAGAAGTCTGCATTTTTTTCTTTTTCTTTTATGGGGGTGTTTACAGTACCTAATTGTAAAATTTGGGTTGTGTTTTGTCATAGGCTATACTATTCAATGCATATATTTTATGCATTTCTGAGTTTCTAAGCTTTTTCGGTGTCATCTGCTGGTCTTTAAATATAATCTGCAGCTTCCTCAAAACTCCTCCCAAAGTCCCATTAGACTTCTTATGCCAACCCACAATATATTGAAGCTATGCTGGGTAAAGTCGCAAAGTGGAAGGGATAACTATAAAGGAATTCTTTTCAATGTCTCACAGTCACTACAGTCAGAGCTTCTAGAACTGGTGGAATAAGCTGCAGCTTGGCTAAGACTGAGGTCTGTAAGTTGACAAATGAGTCCTGAATTGACATCCTTTTTGAATAGTGATCAAGTATCTGGGTATATCTAAGGAAGAGCCTGATAATAAGAGCGTTTGGTCCTACTTCACTTTTCATTCTCTCCCCTCACTTTGCACAATGCTCTGAATATTGCAGGTTCATCATAAATACTGGTTGAAGTGGAAACTCTGAGCATGATAAACTTTACCTTGGCTAACAAGGAAGTAATACCACCCAGTGATGGCTAATTGCATGCAAGATGTTCCGTACCAGAGGACTTCCAGGGGGAGTGCCTGGCAATAACAATATATTTACTATAGTTGCCAACATTTCAAGTGGGTTGTGATAGAAGAGGAGACTTAAATGGAATTTCTGTTTGCTCATCTGCTTCTAAAACCCACAGAATCAACTTTTGAAATTCATGCAGCAAGAATATGAACAAGGATACAGGCTAAATTTATATTCTTCCATTTTGAATCAAATATTGGGCTCATCATGCCCAAAGGAACGTACTAACTACTGTGGAGAGGAAACAAAGTTTTATGGGGCAGATCTTGTCTTCAAGGAACTTAAATTCTAGTTGAGGAGATAAAGTATATAAATATGAAATTTTTGTTATGGAGGGAACTCTTCCAGAAATACAGATCCAAATTTATCTATGGCTTAGGAGATATGCCTAGAGGTAGACAAGAGAAGTATGCTGGAGTCAATTTTCAGCATGAGCATTTGCACCTTAGAAATCAGCAAATGCTACAAGTCAACTTGATTTATTGTTTTGTCAATTCTTTTAAAAAATGGTCAAGAAAATATTAATAATGCAAATTAAACTTAAATGTATGTGAGAAGTACTTTCTTGCACATATCCCTTCTCCTCCCTCACCCCCTAGCCAATTGTTAAACATTTACCAGCACCTCCTGCTTAATAGTCACCTGACTTAACCAGGGCCACAAAACTGTTAAGTATTGGAGGAAGCATTTTAATCCATTTCAAGAAATGGCTTGAATATTGGTGTTAAAGACCTCTGTCAAGGGAGCAAATCCATTATCTCCCAAGGCAGATCATTTAACTTCTTACAGCCTTAATGGTTAGAATGATTTCCCTCTCATGTGGGAGAATTCAGTCTAACTCTCGAAATGGAATCCTCAGCTCTGCATTTCTCTACTGTCAGATTGTTCAAATGCTGAAATTATTCCAGATATTTAAAGCCTCAAGAGACATGGTAAGCTAATTAAGTTAGCCAGTCAGCTCTGCGCATCTTGACTTAAAGACATTTACACCTTGTAATGATCTTGTGGAGAGCATAAGCCATCCAGTTTACCCATTTATAATTCCATTGTGAATCCAAATGTATTATATTAATTGAGTGGAAAGGTACAATCCCCTCCCTTATACTTTCATTAAGTCTCAATCTTCCGCTTTGAAAATTTCTGGCATGATTCCTAATTCTGACCTTTGGGGACACATAGCATAAAATTAATCATTCTTCCTTAAATCTATCCTTCCAATAATTGAAGACAGTAAAATGGCAGGGATCATAAAATCTTGGCTTTAACACTGGAAGGGACCTTATAGGTCATCTAGACAAACCCCCATCATTTTCAGGTGATGAAACTGAGCCTTCGAGGTTATATAAGAGGCAGTACAGTGGATAGGATCTACATTTGGATTTGGGAAGGCCTGAGTTAAAATTCTGCCTTGAATATTTATTACTGTATGGATAAGTCATTTACCCTCTCCAATCTTCTGTTTAGTCACCTATCAAATGAGAGGGTTGGATTTGAAGGCCCTAAAAGTTCTTTTGAGGTCTAAATTTATGACCTTATGATTTGTCAAAGATCATATTCCCCAACTTCTCTTTTCTAGGATAAATATACTGAGGTCCTTAAAGTGATATTCATAAAACATGCACCTGAAGCCCTTAATCATCCTGTTTGACCTTCTTTTGGCACTCTCCAGCTTTTTCAAGTCCTTCCTAATATGTTATGCTCAGATATAAATGTAAACTCCAGAACTGATCTGACCAGATCAGAATTTATTGGATCACACAGCTCCTTAAGCCTGCACACTGTACTCCTCTAATGCAGCTTGACTTTTTCCTGAGTGGGTTATAGGATCATCTTGTTTGAATGACCATGGACCTGTTTGAGGAAGACCAGTAGTGTTTTGGTGCTCAGCATAATCAACACAATGTCAAAGGAAAATTAGAAGCACCTGGAAAATTTATATTGTTTGGATTTTGTAGATGACATTTTGCTTTAAGTCTCACTTGATAGTGATGATTAGAGGATCACTAAAAAAGTTACCTCTTTACTTGTGTCTATTAAAAAAGTTTTCCTAATCTTTGTGTATGCATGTGGTTGGAAGATAACTGTCAGGCTAATTTGCACTTCAACCAGTATTTATGATGAACCTGCAATATTCAGAGCATTGTGCAAAGTGAGGGGAGAGAATGAAAAGTGAAGTAGGACCAAACGCTCTTATTATCAGGCTCTTCCTTAGATATACCCAGATACTTGATCACTATTCAAAAAGGATGTCAATTCAGGACTCATTTGTCAACTTACAGACCTCAGTCTTAGCCAAGCTGCAGCTTATTCCACCAGTTCTAGAAGCTCTGACTGTAGTGACTGTGAGACATTGAAAAGAATTCCTTTATAGTTATCCCTTCCACTTTGCGACTTTACCCAGCATAGCTTAAGATAAATTCAAGCTGAAGAATCTCACAGAAGATAAAGTGAATAATTTTTGTCTACACAAAGCTAATAAGCTTTAGTACAAATGCAATAAAGGTAAGATTAAAGGAGTAACAACTAAGAAAAAAAATTATATCAAATTTCTCTGTTAAACATCTGTAATGGTAATTTAAATGGGAAGATCTTTCTAGACCCACAAGACCTGCTTAAATCACATGGAAGCCTAAGTCACATGTGGTGGAAACAGTTTGCTGAATGGGTGGAACAGGAAGGGTGGAGCAGAACTGAGAAAAAGTGAGTCATGAGAACAGTCAGAACTAGGAAGGATGCAGGTAAGCAGACAGCTGGCTGATGTGAATGAAAGAGCTTGTTTGTGATTTTTATCTAAGAGAGGCTGCTTGTGATTTATTTGATGGAGATGGTTTGTGGGAAGCCTAGCATGGGGAAGGCTTGAGGATGCTGTAGTCCTCTGAGTTGTTATTATGTATAGATTATGATGGATTTGGTTTTCTGGTCTCTGAATAAATGTTTTGGTTTTGTCTTTCATGTGGAGAATATGTTGTATTTAGTGATTCAGAATTGCACTGGGATGTTCATGGCCACTGTAGGTGCTGTGAATATCGCATTGGCATTACAAATGGTGACAAGGGATCTTGAAATATCAGACCTCTATTTGGAGGCAAGAAGGCTTTGGAGAAGAAATGGGTGTCCCAGCATGGGAGGATTTGCCTCATTGCTCCCTGGCAAGAGAATGGGCTAAAGTCACAGGGTTCTGTGAAAACTGGGAACTAAACCTACAGAAGGGACAACCCAGAGAATTAGAAAGATGTTTGCAGGGAATACCAATAGAAGTAGGGAAAGACATGGCAGGGGTATGTAGAAGAGAATGAGACACATCTTTGGTTACTAATTTATCAGTTTTTCATGTAGGTGCTCACGTGACCCTCACTACACCAGAACATGAGTACAATGCACATGCTGATCAACTAGCAAAGATTCCTACTCAACATATTGTTCCTACTCTGACACCATCTGATGATCCAGTACTAGAAAAATGAGTCCATCAAATGTTGGCCATTTAAAGGTTCAGGACACACACCAGTGGGCACAAGACTGAGCTATTAGTATCTCTTATTCATCGTTAAAAATAAATAGAAGAGAATGTTATATATGTCAGTTGGAAAAAGAACAAAATTATTCCTTGGGTGGTAACTGGAGAGATAGCAAGGGGAAAAGTACCAGTCCAGATTTGGCAAATAGATTATATTGGATCCCTCCCCCAAGATAAATAATGCAAATTTACATGCACTTGGGTTGACACCTATTCAGGTGTATTAGTGGCTTGTCCTGATAAGAGTGCAACCCAGAAAAACATCTGTAAAACTCCAGATATCATAAGTCTATATTATGGAACCCCAATTCAGATCCAAAATTTCAAAGGTAATGAAATAAAGAGATATTGTGTATTAAATGACACAGAATGGATATATCACATTCCATATTATCCACAAGCATCTGGGTTAATTGAAATGCATCTAGATATAGATATACATGTACATAGATAGATATATAAATACACACACACACATATATATATGTACACACACATGCATACACACATATATATGGAACTGATTGAAATTTTTAAGAATAACCATTCCCCAGATGAGGAATGGTATAAAGATATTAACAGGCAGTTCTTCAGGAAAGAAACCCAAGATATCTCTAGCCACATAAAAAATGTTACTAATTAGAGGAGTACAAATTAAAGCAATTGTGACATTCTACCTTACATCCATCAAATTGGAAAATATTATAGAAAAGGAAAATGATGAATGGAAGGCTATGGAAAACAGGCACATTATTGGCAGATCTGTGAATGGAAACAAAATCATTCTGTAAAGCAATTCGAAATTGTACACAAAAAGTTTCAAAACCATGTGTGTTCTTTGACTCAGTTATACCCTTGGCAGGCCTATACCCAAGAATGATTTTAGAAAAACTGAAAAATTTCTTGTATGTACAAAACTATTTATAACAATTCTTCTTTTTGCACTGGCAAAAAGCAAACAAACCCATCATTTGAAAAATTGCTGAATAAGTTGTGGCATATAAAAGTGATGGAATACTATTGTGATGCAGTAATGAAGAAATAGATAATTTAAGAATAGCGTAAAAACATTTATGTGAACTGATGCAAGGTGAAATGAGCATAATCAATTTATATAATATGAAAATTGTAAAAATAAACAATTTTGAAAACTTTTATAAATTGTTGAAGAGTAACTTGAGGTGAACCAGGAGATACTTTATGTAATGATGACACTGGAAAGATGTGGAAGACTATTATTAATACATTGACTATTTATTATTCCAGAGGAACATACTATCCATGTCCTGCCAAGAGATTACATGTCTATATATAACTTATATAAAGTCAATGAAGGCATTTGATTTATTTGACAACGCACATATGTTAAAAGGAATTTGTTTTTTCTTTACCTTTTTTTTTGCCAATTGGATGGGGAGTTGGAAGGAGATGAAATAAATTTTTGTTAATTTAAAAGCTCTTTAAAAATTAGGAAGGTAGAGGAAGGTACTACACATGTGGAATGTTGCAAACACTTTCAGATGAGACCACTTAATTGGTTTACTTTGTTGCAGAGTGCCACTCACAGAGTGGGAATAATTTCTAAATATGTAAAAAACAAATGGAAGTCTTTTTTAAAAGAGAGAAGTAGAATGTTCTACTGTTGACCATTCTGCCATTTTAGTCGGAAGTCCCAAGTTCCATTGCTGAAAGTATTCATAACTATTGAACACTTATGTATTCAAGAATAACTCTTGAGCTTTGTAGTACAGGAGAGTTCAGATGAGGAAAAGCAGAGCCACATAAAGTTAAGAGTTAACAAAACTGTATTACTAGTCAGGAGAGGAAGAGGAGAAGAGATGCCAACAGAGAACAGTATTAGAATGTCCCCATTGTCCTTGGTGGCTTCTATCTTAGAATCATGTAATGGCTTTTTCACCTTTGGTCAAAGATTCAGATGCTGTTAGGGCTCAAATGTATAATTAGACAAAAGGTCCAGGTGGCACCAATAGGAGATTATCCTGTCATTCATAGTACAAGTACAGTCCAGGGGTGGGGAACCTGCAGCTTTGAGACCACATGTGACCCTCTAGAGTTTCAAGTGTGACCCTTTGACTGAATCCAAACTTCACAGAACAAATCCTTTCGAGGATTCAGTCAAAGGGTCGCACATGAGGACCTAGAGGGTCACATGTGGCATCGAGGCCACAAGTTCTCCATACCTTGTATAGTCAATAGTATAGTCAGAACCTGTCAGAGTGAAGAAGGCATTTTCTAAATTGCCTAATAAATTGGGAATGAGGGTCAGATGTACAAGGAACTTAACTCTAATTGTGGTGTTGGAAGCTTGGGAAGGAGATAATAGTATGTATCCTTAGGGGTTTGACTATTCCAGTCAAAAAATATTATTTATAAGATATACAATACATATCTATATATTTACAAACTGTCATCATATTTTAAAATTCTTCTTCAAAGATTGTTCCTATTCTTGATAATTTGATTTTCCTAACTCAAAAGTCTTTAACTTTATGAAGCCAAAATAATTTTATGACTTTCTCTGTTCCTTCCTTAATTATGAATTTTTCCCCAATGTTGTAAAAAATGTCACCTTCTGTTATTATCAATTTTTTTCATAATTTCACATTTTAGATGTTAGTTGCATATTTATTTGATTCTTATTGGGGTCTGATGTCAAACTAACTTAATTTTTGCCAAACTGTCATCTAGTTTTCCAAACAGTTATTTTTGATAGGGTCCTTCCCCTAATATTTGGTGTGTTGGAGTTTCTTAAATGATGGAATGCTGTATTTAACCTACAAAAGAAAAGAATCCAATACAGAAGGAAAATGGGAGCTGGCGAGGGAGACTGAGATGAATGCACAGTTAGGTCAATATAAATGTTTTAAAATGGTATAAGCCAAGATGAAAACTAAGGCAGGGAATAGCAGCCACAAAAATAAATCCTGGCATTATACTGTGACAATAATCTCAGTAGAAATAAAGCTCAGAATGAGCTGAGAATGGCAAGGAGGGCATTCAAAGGACAACAAATAGGAGTGTTAAGTATATGTTAAGTATATTAGGGAAAGAGAAAGATCAAAGAAGGGATAGGTTTGTTGTTGGTAGTTGATAGGATTATAATCACTCAAAACAGGAAAAAAGGATTATATAGAGATACTTAATTCCTATTTTGCTACTAGTTTTTCTACCAAAGATTCAGATACTTTCTAGATGATCCCTTGGGCAAATCACTTAGTCTTTCAGCCTCAGTTTCCTCATATGTAAAACAGAACTACTAACAGTACCTACCTCTCAGGATGTGATAAGAAACAAATTAAATATGATTCTTGTCTAATCCATATCTATCTTCTTCCTAAGAATGTTATGAGATACTTTATCAAATCTTTGCTAAGACCTAGAATTATATCTGTAGGATATTCTTTATCTAACAGTTCATTAGTCCTGTCAGTGAAGGAAGAGAGTCTGACATGGTCTATTCTTGATGAAGCTTAAGAATCTATGGTTCTCTGTAATGCTTGCTTCTTTGTTGTTCTGATAACGACTTCTGACTCTTCATGACCCTGTGGACCATACTATTCATGGGTTTTCTGAACAAAGAAACTGGAGTGGGTTGCCATTTCCTTCTCCAGTGAAAGTTAAGCAAACAGAAGTTAAGTGACTTGGTCAGGGTGACACAGCTAGTAAGTGTCTGAGGCTGGATTGGAGCTCAGGTCTTTCTGACTCCAGCCCCAATGCTCTGTTTACTGTGCCTCTTACAACAGCAGCAACAATTTTTTGCTTTTACATGTATACCAGTCATGAAAAGCTGTGGAAAATTGGACTGGAGACATATAGATGTTGCTTCTGTTTTCAAAAAAGGTGATCAGAATAGAGTTGGCAAATAAGAGGCCAGTGAAGTTAATGTCAATTCTTGTGAATCACATGGTCTCAGACTTTTTACACTTGGAGCTTCCCTCCAAGAGCTCCTGAGCTAAACAGGCCAGCCTGCCCTGCATTAAATATGTGTGGATATATTGATTAGCCCGGGGCAGCAATCTTTGAAGGTTCGTGGAGAATTGGAGAGGGCTTATAGGCCCGTAAAGGGGCAAATTTATAGATCAGTGACATTGACTTTTTCTGAATGGGATCTGTGAGACAATAGACCCAATAACTAGATTGGGAGAGTTCTTTGAAAGTCAGACCTTCATTAAGTACCTATATGTGCCAAGTACTGTGCTTGGACTAGGTATATGAAAAGAAGCAAAATACACTCCCTGCCCTCAAAGGTGCTTCCAATCTAATAGAAGAGATAACAGGAGGAGCCAAGATGGCAGAGTAGAAAGATACACATATGCAAGCTCCTAACCTACACCCCATAAAATATCTGTAAAGAAGAACTCCCAACAAATTCTGAAACAGCAGAAGCCACAGAATAATGGAGTGGAGGAGATTTCTGTGCCAGAGAGACCTGAAAAACCGACACCAAAGGTCTGTTGTGCACCCAACCAGAGCAGAGCCCAGCCCTGCCTTGGCCACACGGCACTGAGAGGAGCAAATCCCAGCAGGCTTCAGGGATGGAATCTCCAGCAGCAGCACAGGTCCCTCCACCCATAGGCACCAAAGGTCAGTGAGAGGGTCTTTTTGGCTGGCCGAGTGGGGAACGGGGTGTCCCCATGACTTAGACACCCTCAGGAGGCAGCAGCAGAGGCAGCAGGGGACAAGGGCTCCCAAAGCAGGCAGGACCTCGGATCCATTCTTGAAGGTCTCATCAGAAAGCCCCTGAGGGAACTAAGCCCAGTGTGGCGGCCCTGCCCCCACCGGAGCACCTGAGCTTAATCTCACACTGAATAGCAGCCCTGCCCCCACCCAAAGCCCCTGAGGCTGGGAGCAGTAATTGAATCTCAGCCCCCAAGTGCTAGCTGGGCAGATCTGGAGGCGAGGTGGGTGTGGAGAGGAACCTCAGAAGTCAAGTAACTGGCTGGGAAAATGCCCAGAAAAGGGAAAAAAAATAAGACCAAAGAAGGTTACTTTCTTGGGGAACAGGTGCCTCCCCCATCCTTTCAGGTGAGGAAGAACAAGGGATACTGTCAGAGGAAGTCAAGGCCTCTGCCTCCAAAGGGGACTTAAACTTGGCTCAGGAAATAGAAGACCTTAAAAAACAAGTTAGCAGCTTACTAAAGGAGAACCAAAAAAACGCTGAGGAAAATAGCAGCTTTAAAAAGAGGCTAACTCAGTTGGAAAAAGAGGTCCAAAAAGCCAACGAGGAGAAGGAGGTTTTAAAAAGCAGAATTAGCCAAATGGAGGAGAAGGTTCAAAAGCTCACTGAACAAAATAATTCATTGAAAGAGAGAATTGAGTCCAGGGAAAAGAATGATATGAGGTAAACCAAGAAGTTAGTAAACAAATCCAAAAAAATTAAAAAAATAAAAGATGAGGTGAAAGAACTCATTGGAAAAACAATTGACCTGGAAAATAGATCCAGGAGAAATAATTTAAAAATTATTGCACTACCTGAAAGCCATGATCAAAAAAAAAACCTAGACACTATCTTCCATGAAATTATCAAGGAAAACTGCCCTGATGTTATAGAATCAGAGGGCAAAATAGATATTGAAAAAATTCATCATTCACCCCCTGAAAGAAACCTGAACAGAGAAACTCCTAGGAATATTGTGGCCAAATTTCAGAGTTCCCAGAGCAAGGAGAAAATACTGCAAGCAGCTAGAAAGAAACAATTTGAGTACTGTGGAAATACAGTCAGGATAACACAGGCTCTGGCAGCTTCAACATTAAGCAATCGAAGGGCTTGGAGTAGGATATTTCAGAAGTCAGAGGAACTGGGATTGAAGCCAAGAATCACCTACCCAGCAAATATGAATATAATATTGCAAGGAAAAAAATAGACATTCAGTAATATAGATAAATTTGAAGATTTCATGTTGAGGAAAAGACCAGATCTATATTTAAAAATTTGACTTCCCAAGACAAGAATGAAGAGAAGCATGAAAAGGTAAGCAGGGGGAAAAAAAAAAGAAAAATCATAAAAGACTCTCTAAAGCTGAACTGTTTACATAACTACATGGAAAGAAAATATTTTTAACTCTTGAATCTTTTCTCAGTATTTGGGTAGTTGGAGAGATTATACACACACACTCACACACATACACATAGACAGATAGAGAGTACAGGGTATGTTATATCAGAAGAGAAATATCCACATACACACACACACACACACACACACAAATAAAATAAAATAAATAAAATAAAAACTAAGGGGTGAAGGAGGAAAATTCCGGGAAAGGGAATAATGAAATAGGGCAGGCTATAACTCAGAAAAGAGATAAGAAAAATCTTATTCAATGGAGGAGATAAGGGAGAAGGGGAGAGGGGAAAAACGAAGCTACTCTCTCCACATGTGGCTGAAGGCAGAAATAACATGCTCACTAAATTCGATATGAAAATTTATATCACACCACAGGAAAGTAGGAGAGGAGGCAACAAGTGGAGTGAAGGGAACGTTAGAAGGGAGGGCAAATGGGAGAAGGGAGTCACTAGAAATAAACACTTTCAAGAAGGGACAAGGTCAATTGTAGGGGGGAAAATAAGGGGGATAGGGTAGGTCAGAGGGCAATATAATTAGTATTACACACCATGATTACTATGGAAGTCTTTTGCAAAACAACACATGTTTAGTCTGTATTGAATTGCTTCCCTTCTTAGTGGGGCTGGGGAGGGAGGCGAGGAGGGAGAGAAGTTGGAATTCAAAGTATTAGAAACGAATGTTGAGAATTTTTATTGCATATAATCAGAAAATAAGAATTACAGGGATAGGGGTATGGAAATTCATCTTGCCCTGCAAGAAAAGAGAAAAGATGGGAATAGGAGAGGGATGGGGTGTGATGGAGGGGAGGGTACATTGAGGGAAGGAGTAATCAGAATGCAAGATATTAGGAAGTGGGGGGAGGGGGGTGATGGGAAGAAAAATTGGTCATGTTACGAAGTGAGGTAAAAGCAATTAGTATTAAAACAATAGGCTGAATTAATTACTGAGAATAAATCAATGACATCTTTAGTTTGGAGAAAAGAATTTTAGTCTAACTTTCCAAGAGGAAGGTAACCTCTGATAAAATTTGACATTGATAGAAAAGTCAAGGTTTTAATGGTAGTTTAGATTTTATGATTGCCATTTAACCAGGAACTAGAACATGTATAGAAAAGCATGTAAGCCACTTAAGACTTGCCTAAAAGATGTTCCTTAGCCAAAGTGAAACTATAATCATATTTTAAACCTGGTTATAGGAACTTGCCATTTTTAGATGCTATGGGACTACTGAGTGACTGTTCTTCCGAGTCTAACTCCAGGTATGGGAAGCAAGAAAGGCAATATTAGCCTCCATTACATGATGCCAATAAGCTCATGAGATGCTGGTATGAACTGCATAGGTGATCTCAAGGGAAGAGTGGGAGAGCAACTGTTCAGCATGGGCTGAGGTGGGATTCTCCTGACTCAATTTCCCCACTGACACCTGGCAGACTTTAAGTCTGACTGAATGCAAGTGGATAGTCTACTCCTGCCTGGAATAGACATGAAGTTGGGGAGATATTGTTTCTCTGCAATGTCCCTACTCTTGGTGGCAATTTCCTATAGTCAAAAGATTTGTAAGTGTAATACCAGAGATATTCAATTATAGATTATGGGTAGAGGAACATCTGAGGCTGTCTAAAATTGAGCTATTAGGCATAGGACTTTAGACCAACAACATTAAGTTAGGGTCCTTTTATACTTAGTAATACTGTGTAGACAATTAGATCAAGAGCTTGTGAAGTTAGCAACATAAATATTATCTGTGTCTCAGTTGGCTTATGTTAAAAAAAAATTCTTTTGTGGTCTACATTGAAAATGCTTTAAAAAGATGCATCACCTGACCAAAAGTTTGAATTGCTTTATCTGTTATAAACTGTGTTAAAAATAAATAAAAATTAAAAAAAGAGACAACAAGCATACAAATATGTATATGCAGGTTGAATAGGAAATAATTGAAAGAGGGAAGGCACCAGTGTTGAGGAACTAGGAAAGGTTTCCTGTAGAAGATAGGATCTCAGGATTTGAAGAAAGCCAGGGAAGCCATCAGGTAGATGTAAGGAAGGAGAGCATCTAAGCAATGAGGAACAGCCAAAGAAAATGCAAAGCAAAATGGAGCTGAGAAATAGCATGTCTTATTCATAGAACAGCAAGGAGGCCAGTATCACTGGATCAAAGTCTACATGGAAGAGAATAAAGTATAAGAAGACTAGAAAGGTAAGAGGTTGTAAATTATGAAATACAGGACTTTGTATTTGATTGTGGAAGTACTTAGTTGTTCTTCATTCTGGAAGAGGACCATGATGACATCACTATGCTAGAGTCAAGTTACAATGTGTTGGACTATGGCAGATCAGACAAATATGAGATCAGAATGTTCTACCATAGGTTGGACACATAATTCATGTAAACATTTGAGGTGGATTCTCTAAATTTGTGCATCTCGCATTTCTTTTGAGCTGTCTCAATTCTGCTTTGCTCATAGAGCACAGCAACTTCTCTGCTGTGGGCATGCCATGCTGAGTGGTCTTGTGCCAGTGTCTCCCATGTCATACAATTAATTCCAAAGTTCTTAAGAGAGACCTTGAGAGCATTCTTGTATCACTTCTTCTGACCACAATGTGAACGTTTTCCTGTATGAGTTCTCCATAAAATAGTCTTTTTGAAAATTAAGAATGTTTGTTTTGCATTCAAACAACTTGGCCAGCCCATCAGAGTTGCACTCCTGAAGTGTTTGAATGCTTGACAGTTTAGTTCAAGAAAAAACTTCAGTGTCTGGTACCTTATCCTGCCAAGTGATCTTCAGAATCTTTCCAAGACAATTCAAATGGAAGCAATTCAGTTTTCTGATATGGTGCTAGTAGACTGTCTGGGCTTCACAGGCATACACCAATGATGTCAGCACAGAGGCTCTATAGACCTTCAGTTTGGTAGTCAATCTAATACTTCTTCTTTCCCACACTTTCCTTTGGAGCTTTCCAAACACTGAGCTCTCTCTGGTAATCCATGTGTCAAACTCAATATCAATGTGTGCATTCCTGGAAAGTACACTACCAAAGTAAGGGAAATTATCCACAACATTCAAAACTTCTCCATTTGCTGTAATCTATGGTTCCACATATAGATGGTGTGGTGGTGGCTGATGGAACACCTGTGTTTTCTCGATGTTAATTTTTAGGTCAAAATTAGCACAAGCAGCAGAGAATCAATCCATACTTTGTTGCATCTCAGCTTCAGAGGCAACACTGAGAGCACAATCATATGCAAATAGAAAATAATGCACCAATAGTCTCTCCACTTTGGTTTTGACTTGTAGCCTTTTCAAGTGGAAGAATTTACCATCGGTGCAGTAGCTGACCTTGGTGTCATTTTCATTTTCATTGAAGGGATTTGACAACATGGCTGAAACATCATGCTAAAAAGCTTGGAAGTAAGAATACAGCCTTGTTTCACTACATTGGTGAATGAGAAAGCATGAGAGCATTGTCTGTTATCCAGAACCTGGGCAAGCATGCTGTCATGAAATTGACCTATGATGCTGAAGAACTTCTCAGGACAACTAAATTGTGGAGGTGATAGGAAGCTACTAAACTTTACTGAGTAAGGAAAGGTGATGTGGTCAGAACTGTACTTTTGGAAAATCTCTTTGATGAACAAATGGAGGGTGTCTTTGAATGGGGAGAGACTTGAGGCAGACACACCCACCATCAGTCTATTGCAATATCCAGACTTGAGATGATGAGAACTGTTATCAGAACTGTAGCACTGTCAGAGGACAGTAGGGGCCAGGACTTGGCAACAGATTGGATATGGAGAGTGAGAGATAGTTAAGTCAAGGATGACAGCTAGGTTGAGGGATGGGAGGGTAGTATTGCCTTCTACAGTAATAGAGAAATTAGGAGCAGGGAGAGAGTTTACAGGGAAATATAAGTGTCCTGTTTTGGATATGTTGAGTTTTAGAGACCTACCAGACATCTATTTTGAGATGTCTGAAAGGCAGTTGGATTTGGAGATGTGAAACTGGAGGTCAGCAGAAAGGTTAGGGTAGGATAGGTAGATTAGGGAATCATCAGCATAGAAGAAGATAATTAAATCAATGGGAGTTTATAAGATTACTAACTGAAATAATACAGGAGGAGAAGAGAAGAGGGACCGGTAAAAAAAACTTGAGGACAACCGACCATTAGACCTGTGATCATGATGAGAATCCAGCAAAAGAGACTGAGAAGAAATTTGATAGGTAGAGGAAACAGCAGGGTGAGGTGTCCCTAAAACCTAGAGAGAGGAGAATATCACAGTGTGATCAAGTGTCAAAGCCTGTAGAGAGGTAGAGGAGAATGAAGATTGAGAAAATTACCATTGGATTTGGTAATTATAATGTCCTTGATAACTTTGGAGAGAACAGTTTCAGTGGGATGATGAAGTTAGAAGCAGCCTTACAAGAGGATAGGAATAGAGGAAGAGGAAAGGAAGGAGAGACATCCACTGTAGACAGCCTTTTCAAGGAGTTTAGTCATAAAGATTAGAAGAGGTATAAGGCAATAGTTATTGGAGATGGAAGGATCAAGTGAGAGATCTTTGATGATAGGAAATGTGAGCTTGTTTGTAGGTGGTAAGGAAAGAACCAATAGATAGGGAGAGATTGAAGATAAGCAACACAGTAGGAATGACAGAGGGAGGAATCTGTTGGGGAGTTTGGATGGAAGGGGATTATTTGCACAGGTAGTAAGTGGGATTATTCTTGGTAAGGAGTCAGGCCATCTCATCATGTGAGATTGGGGTGAAGGGTGAAATAGTGACTGAAAAACATTTGAGAGATATGAGATGAGGAAGAAAGGAGAACAGGAAGCTCATGGTGAATGTCTTCATTTTTTTCTGTAAAATGTGAAATTAAATTCTCAGATGAGAGAGTGGGGTTAGTGGTAGCAATTGGAAGTTTGAGGAGGAATGAAAAGGTTTGTAAGAGCTTCTCTGGCTCCAAGTTGATAAGGGAGTGTAGTAGGATTGCCCAATAGCAGTTATGGTCCAGAGGAGGTTGTATAACAAATTGATAGGACAACCCAATCAGAACAGTTGCATGACTTCCTCCACCTTCATTCTGTAGCACTTGTATGGGAGTAGAGGCAGTGGATGGTAGGAGTGGTCCAACACAAAGGCTTCGCAGGGTGCAATTGCTAATATGATAAAGGGGGCTAAGGTTAGGGATTTAAGAGAAAAGGACAATGTAGGGTTAAATTGGTTTATCAAGGGATCAAAGCAGGGGAAGAGGAGAGAGTGACTAGTGCAGGGAGAGAAATGAAAGGTTGAGAAATTAGGGGACACAGAATGGACAATGAGTAAGGTTTGATAGGGGAAGGCAGGGGCAGAGATGTACAACTAAGTGCTACACAATTCAGTAACCTCTGAGGGTATCACATATTCTTCTCTATTTTGTTCTGGATCTCTAATTTCATCTGACAAGGAAACTCTAGATGAAGAAACTCTGCCAACTGGGGTAAGTAACTATTTTCAACTTGTTGTCTTAAAGTTGCCTGAGACATTGAGAGGATAAATACCTTGTTCAAGGTGAGATAGCCAGCTTGTGCTAGAGATAGGATTTGAACCTAGGTCAGTAGGATTGATGTTGATGTCAGCTTCCAATCTTCTATGTCACACTTTTTTTCGTCGTATCACATATATGATAAATGATGTTCACTATGATGACCTTGAAAAAGATAAGCTTCATTTATGTTTAGTATCCTCTCTTTACTAAGGCAAGAAAGAATGTAATGCGTTTTAGAAAGATTTCCATAAAAAAATGTAGAATACCAGTCGGAGCTAGGAAGACTTGGTTTCTAACGTCTGGATGACACTAAACAAGTCATACCACCTCAATGTTCTAGACAATTTTCTGGACAAAAGTGCAGACCTGCATTTGTAGAGTGAGTTACCTCATCTCTGATTTCCTTTTACCAATAAAATCATAGGTCTTCTATCTTTCTATCACAAATAGATAAACTACAACTTAAAAGTCCACATGTTTAAAGAATTATGCTTGTTAGCTTGGAAATTGATTTAGTCAAGATGTGTTCCATACTCACATACTATGAATGGCTGAGGCACTAACTGGAGGTGTGCTGGGATTGAGGTCTGTAATATCTTCAGTACAGGAAAGGCAGTAGAGTGAAAACGTCCCCAAACCTTCCATCAGATGCAGATGTGTGATTCATATGGGATTTAGAGTCTCAGAGTTTCCTGGGGAAAGTGAAAAGGTAAATGACTAGTCCACTATAACACAGCCAACACTTGGGCACCTCCTATAAGTTTAGAGTATTTAAATGAAGTGGATATTTATAGATACGAAAATCAGTTAACACAAAAAGTTGTAGCATTAGGTTAGGCATTTTCCTTACATGGAAGTTTGCTATATCAGTGAAATCTCAGATCCAATTCCTTATGCTCTATCTCTTATTATTTTTACTTTTTGAAACTTAAAAGTCCGTGATAAAATACTTTGTGAAAGTTCCCTTTCGAATTTGTAGAAGCTGAAAGTATGGGAGCAAGGTGGGGAGGTGTGTGATGCTAACTTCAGCCCAGCCTAACTGCTGTAACTTCTAGGTTGAACTGTTAGGACTTCTCTCTAGTTCTTATAGAAACTGAGTCATAATAATAAGAGTGGCTCACATTAATATGACACTTTAAGGTTTGCAAAGTACTTTATAAGATCTCATTAAATAGTGAGGTAGTATAGTCAAAAGAGCACTAGACTTGGGGTCAGGAATACTGAGTTTGAGTTTTCCCTTTTTAGGCACATTTACTAGCTATGTGACCCTACTCACTCTGCTTTTCTCAGTTTTTTCATCTGTTAAATAAAGATAATAATAGTATCTACCTATCTGGGTTATTGTGAAAAATAGAGAAAATGAGATTTTATATTTATGCATACATATATACATATGTATATATGCACACACACATACACATACCACATGTGTGCGTATATGTGCATGTATACATACATGCACATATATATATACATGTGTTGTATATGTGTGTATGCATCTTATATACGTGTGTATATATACATATACGTATATATACTATTTAACAAATCTTACAGCACTCTATAAATGTTACCTTATTTTGATGAATTTCATCTTCACAACAACTTAGTGGTGCAGGTGTTATTATTGTTTTAGTCTATCAAGAATCTTTGAGGACATTAATGTACTTACCCTCATCATGGACACAGATCACAGCTTCTCCATGACGTATAGAATCAGAAGTATAAATCTGATGCTAAAAGGGACATTTAGGGGTCGTCCAATTTAACTTTTTTCTCCTTTTCTATAACAGGAAATCAAGACTCCTTGGATTTTCTGAGAAGCCACAGGGAGAGTCAACTTGCTGAGAGTCTAGTGTGTGAGGCCAAATTTGAACTTAATCTGGCATTGTAGTTTGCTAAAGGCTAGGTACTGGAAAACTTTGCTTAGTGAATTTTTTCAGCCCAAGTTTTGGTTGTTCTCTTTAGTACTTAAAGTTCTGAAATTCCTAGAGAGCACACTGGACCCAGGCCAGGGTAACAATTAAAATATTAATTCTTTGGGGTTATGTTCTTTTCCATAGAAAGATTATACTTCTAATCCACCTTCTATAGGACATGAGTAGTGCATTATTTCCAAGCAGGGATGGATTCCTCCACTGCTCCTTCACTGGGGAGCGGCATGAGCATGGGGGCTCAAGATATAGCTGTGGGGTACAAGCATGGCTCTTCTTACCAACCAAGAAATGCTTCAAGCACAAACCTACTTCAACTTTGTTGACAGAAGACCAACCTAGCTAAGCTCTGAGAGTCTCAGTACCCATGCTAAATGATGAAGAGATTAAATAACTTTTAAATTCTTTTCTAACTGTAAATGCTGATGCTTCTAAGGAATTGTGATCTGCATTAGTGAAGAGATTAATCACAGTAACGTCATTCCAGATTCTTGAAGGTAGCAAGGCTTAGTAGGTAGAGTAATGGTCCTGTAGTCAGAAAGACCTGGGTTTAAATTCTACCTCAGTTTCTTACTAGCAATGATCCCAGGCAAAACACAATCTCTTAGGTTCAGCTTTCTCATCTGAAAAATAGGGATTGTAATAATTGTACCTACCTCTCAGGGCTGTTCTTAGGAACAAATAAGAACCTATTTGTAAAATGTTAGGAGACCTGAAAGTGCTACAGAAGCGTTTGCTATTCAGGAATCAAAGCAGGATAGTGAGTGTGTGTTGAACCATCCCTACTGTGTCCCCTGGTCCCTTTATTTTCCCAAAGTCTAGGCATTTGTGAGATGGCTGGTCAGAATTTGGAGTTCAGTCGACGGTCGCAGTATAGGGAGAGCTTTGTATGCGACATTAAAGTTATGACCTTTTCCCCAGGACTAACCCAACTGAGGAACAACTTTGGAGCTAAGGGTAGGGGGAAGGAAAAAGAATTCAAATAACGTTTCTGTTTTTTCTCTTTCTAAAACAATGTCATCAACAACACAACTCAGGACTTACTTAAAGCACATATACTTGGTAATGTACGAGACTGTACAGAGAATTGTGTAAATTAGGCAATTAAGTATAAAATCAGGTTACCTTTGACTTTGTATTTCAAATGGTAATGTTAACAAATGGTGCTTTACAGGCTTAAATCAAGAATGTACATCTCTAAGTGACCTACTCAAATGCAGGATGAGGTAGGTTATTTATTCCAAGCATCCTATTTCCATTCCATATTTGACCCCTGGAAGGAATTCTTGCTTCCCTTACCTACTAACCCACAGTTACTGAATCATTCAGTGAAAAATTCCATTAATGGGAATATTAACATATATTCAGGACACTCCAGTCCATCCCACTCCTTCCCTCAAATAAAAGACTATACAGATACATGAAAAAAAATTGAACTTTATTTTTTATTCATTTTAAAAATTTTATTTGAAAAATACAGTACACAGCAGAGCATCCTCCTTATTCTTTATCCCACCCTCCCAGACCCATCCCACCCACCCCCACCCACCCTGCCCTCTGTCCCACTGCTGGTTCACAAAGAAAATTGTATGGTAAATAACCCTAAATATTTGGCTGGGGTACATCCTGAGAAGAGAGAGGCCCAGTTAGAAGTTGAATAGACACAGTCTGTTGAAGAAGGTTCACCTCTCTTTTAACATAAAAGAGCCTTTTAAGTCATCTTAGAAATCAGAATAAACATGTGCAGCTTTCCTGCCATGCAAACAGGTATCATTGAAAATTTCAGGTAGACCAATTGATAATGACCTGGGCCCCTAAGTACCTAGAATAAAAAGGAGACATGTCTTCATCAGAAAGATGTGTATTTGCTTATTCTCTCTATAGTATATATACATTTTTACATATTCATATTTTAATTCTTCCCCCCCATTATTCTGAGTAACAATATCAAGGTTAAGGGCTCTCTCCTGACATTTAGTTATACATATAGCGCATATATGTAGCATATATGCACATATATACACACATATATGTGTATATATAAGCACATATGTATTATATATGCTTTCCCATGTGTGGAATCAATCAGTCCTACACTGTAAAAAGTTAACGCAAGGATCTTTGAATATTGTAGCTGACTTGACTTTACTCAGGTTATTAGCTAGGTCATTTTTTTTTTTAACCGAATTGTGCTTCTGATCATGCTTGAAATTTCAAAATTTAAGACATGATTCAATGTGTCTTTGCATGATAACATGAAAGATCAGTGATTTTTCATAAGAATGCACCAATGCAGAATGTAGTCTATGACTCAGTAGATCATAGAATTGTAGATTCCAAGTTAGAAGGAATCTTGGGGGTCATCTCAATGCCAATTATGGCATTTTACAGATGAGGAAACTGAGGTCTCAGAAAGAGTTACTTGCCCATGATCACATGGGTATAAAATGGCAGAACTGGAATCTGAGTTGAGTTCACTTACTCAGATACAACACTCTTTCCCCCTGAGTCCTGGAGAGTTGCATGTGGAGATTAAGTGACTTGCCTAGTGTCGGACTACTAGTTAAAGTATCAGACATGGGATTCAAATGCAGGCTTTCCTGACTTGAAGTCTAATGCTTTAATGACTACCCCACTCAATCTTTGTTCAATGGATAATGTTAACCCTTCTCACACACTGCTGAGGCAGTTACTGTCAACTGGAAATAGATATACAAAAGGTTTTGTCCTTGGAAAGTGGATGCCATAATAGAAATGACCTTAATTTTACCTATACTTATTGTGGCAAAGAAATTATTCTAATTCTCCTCTGTTTCTCTTCCTCCCCCAAGAGTGCTAGGAAAAGACTTAGACTGTAATCCCAACTGCACTATTTATTAATTGTATACCCTTATTAGAAGTCACTAAAATTCTATGAGCCTCAGTTTTCTTATCTGTAAATGGAGAGATTAATATTTATCCTATTTAATTCATAGGCTATTGTGAGGATTAAATGAGTTAATCCTATCATGGATTTAGAGATGGAAAGAACTCTAGAAGTCATCTAGTACAACACCCCCTTTTATGGATAGGAAAACAAGACGCAGAGAGAATGGTACTTGCCCAAGTTCACCTATTTTGCACTTTGCAACCCTAGAACTGGAAGAGATTATAATAGTTTTGGAAAATGGATTACTGTTGCTCTTGGATCAAATATTTCAAGTTCTAACACAAGAATATAGTCATGATATCAAAATATAATGATTTTGTTGAATTCTAAGATGGAGCTAGAGATATTTCGTTGGTCAGACACAATGAAACTTCATTTCCAACAATGACAAGGGAAAGTCATAGACTTCATCTCTCATTGAAGACAAGTCTTTGTATCTATTTGGAGAAATTTCAGGGAGTCTATCCTTATTGAATTGTCTAGATCAAAGATCTGGATTATAGTAAATTCTTGCTAGTCATTTAGGCCAAAGATATCTTAAGAGCATCTACAATGCCAGATTTCAAAGTCTTTGCTAGAGAAACAAATGAAAATTGAATTTTCTTATAGGATATTTCATTTTCATTCAACAACCCTTCCTTCCAGATGTAGCTCAGGTGCTACAAACTCCATGAAACCTTTCCTGATACCCCACTTGCCAGTACTTTCTTTCCCCTCAAATTATTTTATTTTTACTTCTCTACATATACAACACATCCCACAGTAGCATGTAAGTTCTTTAAGGGTAGGGATTATATGACTTTTCTTTGCTTCTCCAGCACTAAACAGTGTGCCCTGAATATAGGAAGTGCTTAATAAATGCTTGTTAATTGAACAGGATGGAATCTTGTCTAGTCTGATAACCAACACCTTTCTCAGTCTTATCACCCTCTTGCTCAAAATATAAGGTATATGCCAAGATGATATGCTAACCACTTTTGTGGCTTTCATATAACTTAGATGATGTATCATTAATTGTGTACCTCTTTCCCATTTAAATTACACAGAAATTTTGAGTGTCCCATGTCCAGGATGGAGCCTTTAACCTATTGAGATACTGATACCAACACAGTATTGGCCAATAAAAGTCATCACTGTTCTATATTCTTATTTCAGCTATCCTACATACAATCAGCATTCAAAAAAAAATCCCTACAGTTCAACATTTCAACCACGTTTATCAGGAAAAATCCAAATAAATATATTTTTTAATTATGATACATTACTCATTACAGTAAAAATGGGCATTTTCCCTTCAAAAGCAGGAGCACCAGTCTGAGAATGTTCAGGAGGAATGGCATTTTAAGTGTACTATAATACAATGTGCAAATGTTATTTGAATACATAACATATTTTTAAAAAGAAACTTTACACACAGAAATATGTTTCAATGAAAATGACTCTGCTGAATGCAAGGAAAAAAAGACACAAAACTCTCTAAACTTTTTGACTCTGAAAGTCTGTTTTAAACTAAATATGGCATACTGCTGAATAGATACACGAATCATGGAAAAGCTTAGCTGGACCCATACAGTGGGTTTTCTCATACAAATCTGGTGAGCATATAGTTTGCTTTTCATACTTGAGATAGTTTTGTAGAATTGTAACATGAAATCTCAATACTTAAGGAGCATCTTTTCAAAACAAGGTTGACATGGACTTCAATACTGTATGAATGATCAGTGACCAGACATTTTTATAAACTGATCCTGCTATCAAAAAACTTTGGGACTCATGAATGGACCGTGAAAAGGGATGATGTCCAATGCAGTGAAAAAGCATCCAGTTCAACATCATGTGACTTCTGCGAAGGCCGTGATGTGGTTCTGTAAATGCAAGAGAAAATTCAGAATCAGAATCCTGGAAACATTGGCCTTGGATGCGATTTTAGAACTTTTTTTTTAATGCTCAGACATGAGCAGGTAGTTATTATAATATAAGAGGGGCCATATTTATACTTTGTTTGTCCCCTTTTGTAACTCATATATCATAAGTGGTTGAGACATCAACACATGGAATTGGGTCCTATGGAATTTTAGTGTCAGTGATATATCTTATTAACTCCATTTATTTTTACTAGTTAAATAGACTAGCATTCCATACCTATCCCATTCATAATTAACATTGAAATCTGGAGGAATGAAAATGGCACTGCCAGGCAGCCTCTGATACTGGCTTTTAGCATGAATAGAATTTTAATGTTGCTATGTGTTGGATTTTAAGATTAATTGCTCCCTGTGAGACATATGGCAGGGAGTAAGGTGAGGAAATGCTTTGACTGAAATGATGTGTGCTAAATGACAAAAAAGTTACTTCACACTTTGTTTTGATGCATGTCAGACTTTTTTATTTGCAAAGCTTTAATTGTGAAATTCTTTATATTTTTTCTAATTATTCTTTATATTTTTTCTAATTATTAAAATTACTTTCCCATAGATTCAGATATGTCACAAACCATGTCATGCTTCTTAGAATATTACAATAAAATTTTGATAGAATATTTTTTTGCAATGATATTCATAGAATCCAAATATTAGCTCTTTCCTCCTCCCTAACATTATATAGACAGGCTTTGGATTGTTTTTTTCCTCATCTGTAAAGTACTAGTTGTCACCCTCTGTTGTAAAGGCTAATTTATGATATATTGTTACCTCCAATGATTTATTTTACTCTTTGAATTAAATGCTTATTCTACCAATAGGCAAATGCTTTTTAGCTACTAAAATGGTGAGGGAAAAACCACTGAACTTGTCTTTCTTCACAATATACAAAGATGGGAGAGATATCATTCATATTTAAACTTAATATCAGCAATTTACAGGCACTATTGGGAAAGGGTTTTTTGTTTGTTTGTTTTGGTAACTCTGAATAGGGGAATTCTGGAGAGAATAAAATAAATGTTGTCTCTTCAAATAGTTTTCATATCATATCTTTGTAAACAATAAATATTTAATTAAATTAGAATGATAAGAATGATGTTTTTCATATACACTTGGATCACTTGAAGGGAAAAATAGAAAAACAAAAGCATTTAAACATATTAAAGATACAATGGAAAATTCCATTGTATTCCTTTTGAACTAAATGAAAATAAACTAGGTAAAGGGGGAACTAGGAACTCTAGATCAGTGATTTCTTTGGTTCAGAGAACGCCCTGTGTAAAAACTCCCTTTATCAATATAGACCTGACCTGGAATATGTAATTGACTGTCAAAACATCTGTTCTTTATTAGCCAGTCTCTGAAATTCAATTAAACCTGAAGAGAAGCAACTTACTTTTCTGCTCGTCAGTAAAGAGAATGGTATACGATTGAGAAGAATACATAGTTAGCTTTCCTGGTTCTATCATAAACTCCTGACATAAATGTGATGATTGATTTTTCATGAAGGTGCTTTTTCAAATTGTTCACAATTCATGAAAAAGAAGCTGAGAATAGAAACTAGATTTCACCAAGGTACTCTGAATTCTCTAAAGAAAAACAAATGTAATTTCATAAAGAGCTGTTCAATCAGAGTAGCAGAATTACCCACGAGGGTGTAAAGACCTGATCAATTAATTGAAAATGAAAGATTGCATATTGACTCCATCTGGCACAAATTATCTCCAAATCAGCAAACTTGAATCATCACCTACAGACCATATTTGATATCAAAATTGAACAGAAGTTTATACAACTTGGAGCTATGTCTGATAATGAATCATAAGTATTTGGGAGTAGTATGGGTAGGTATAAATGATGCCAGAGAAGAGATCTTGGACAGGAGGGTAGATTGAAAGAAAAAGTAGAGAGTCAAGTACTTCTTCATAGCACCACCATCCTAGGATCAGCATTTTCATCAGTGACCTAGATAATGAAATAGTGAGTATGCTTATTAAGTTTGCTGCTGCTGATCCCATGCTGGCATGTACAACTAGCACCCTGGAAAACAAAATTAGAATTCCAAATGACCTTAATAAATCAGGAAAGTGATCAGAAAAAAACCAAATCAAATTCCAAAATGACAAGTGTGGGCAGTACAACAGGAGAAGGAAAACAAATTGCATCCAACCGGAAAGGGGATAATGAGTTCTGTGTAAATATGGCCCACAAGGATCTTGAGGTTTGCAAAGTCTGCAAAGTAACAATGCAGTTTAAAAAAACAAAAAACAACCCCAATCATCCTACTGATCTGTCTCTGTCTACATCTACTAATATATCATCATTACGTCTCTAGGGTAGAGAGAGATGAAAACAGTAGTCATGACACCTAAAACACTGAGTATGTTATTACACTATAAAAATGAAATGAAATTCATGTGTTCTGGATATAAGTGAAATCACTTGGTTTTTCATTTGTCTTTCCAGATACCCTGAACATCATAGATCCTAGATTCCCTTCGGAGAAAATAAGCTTAGGACCAGAATCAAAATCTCAGTTAAACAATTTTATGCATATATTGCGGTCACTTAAATGATTTTTCCCTCATGATTGCTAGTGGAAGTATTCTTTTTGGAATCTATCTTTTAAAAAGAAGGCTGATGATTTAAAAAGGTTAGAAAATAGAAAAATAAAGCTTATGAAGCCAGAAAGAATAGAATTGGGATGATTTCTTATGGAGGAGATAAGGATAAGGGGAATTTGAATAATGCTATTCAAGCATATAATGTTTTCTATAGAAAATGTAGGGAGAATTCTTCCCTTTTCAGTGAATTCTGAGTGAAAAATCTCAGATTTCTATTATAATCAGTCAATCAATCAATTAACAAGCATAGAATCAAAGCTTTTTAGAGAGCTGGAAGGGCTGTTGAAAATCATCTGGTCCAAATTCTTGTGGTGGCAGAGAGTCACTGTATTTTCCCCTTCTTTCCTTGATTAACTCCATTTTAGAATAAGGTTTACTTTCCAGTATAAATGAGAAATCATATCTAATCCCTATTTTTCCCTTCCTTTACCCTGTTCTTTGGCAAGGTTGACCAAAATAAAAACAATTTGCACTCAGACTTGTGAAAACAATGACAGACTACCAGGTTAGAAAGTCTCACTCTTTCCCTGAAACCCAAAAAACTACTCCTGAGGCCAATGACTTATCAGTGAGCTGTCAACCAGTATGTCTATACAGTTTTTCTTAACACCATAAGTACCCTTTGGAAAAATGGATCTTATTAAAAAATTTACTAGGTCTAGAGAGACATACTTGTCTATGTCTTTTTTCCTAGTCTTTTGACTTAATGTGTGGGATAATATCTTTTACTAACATATTCTAAAATGTAAAAAAAAAAAAAGTTTCATTGACAGAATATCCTTGATTTTACAGATGAGGAAAGTAAGCCTCAGATATGTTAAATGACTTGTCCATGGTCACATAGCTAGTAAGCATCAAAGCTGAGATCTCGTGATTTGCTCATGAAAAAGCAAAATTAATTCTCAGTCATTTAGGGAAAGGTTAGATATATTTTTCACTAAACAGAGTACAGGAGGAATAACTACAAACTGCTCAAAGTCCTTCTCATCTATCAAATGCTGTGATTTTGAGCCTCATATAATAGTATTTTGTTTTGTTTTTACAAATGAGTGAAATGATAAATTTGAAATATTTTTACTTCATGACAATTGTGCAGAGAGTTATGCCATTCCTCATGCTCATGTAGTTTTTTTTTAACCTTCTTCTATCAGCAGTTTTCTCAGAGAAATCAATACCAAAATTTCATTTGGTCTTTTCGGATCACCTTTCCTAAAAAGCATCTTCCCTCGGGTATAAACTAGGAAAATTTGTGTCAACTGCTTTACAGTGGACTCCCCCTTTCAGCAGCATAATACGGAACTCAATGCATGCAATTGTAAACCTTGTAAAAAGGCAAACAAATATAAGACACACCAAAAACTCATGCAGACATGTTTAAATCAGACACACAAAAGGTAAATGGGGACACCATTTTTAACAGTTAAATAAGAGGGCTGATTACCAGTCCATTTAGGCAATTATACATGCTGGAGAGGAAAGAGCATGAACTGAATAAAAAGAACCATAGAATATTTTAAATGAATCATTATTTGGGATTAATACATCCAAATTCACAGCAAATAGGAAAGAAAAATGCTAAGGCCTAATCCTTGAGTGCAGGGATCCTGGAGGTGGAAATGACCACTTTCTTTGTCAAAAATAGCTTTAGCATGTACAATTGCTCATTGCAAATTTCCTGTGTCAGTCTTCTAAAAATGTTAGATTGTGCATGAAAAATTCCTTTTTCTTATTTATATTCTGTGTTGCCTTTCCCTGAACTTACATTGTCTCTCTAGTTTTTAAAATCATATTTAAAAACCATAAAATTGGCATTAATTATGCCGTGAAAATTTGGCTACACTTTTCTACCTGACAAGATCTGTCTCTCACTCATTTACTTTTTAAAAACAGAAAAATGAAAAGAAGACTCACTGGGGAAGTGATTAGAGTTAATACACATGGTAAAAAATAGTTTTTAAAAAAGGTATAATTAAAGGCAATCAAAACTGAAAACTACCATGTTGAAGAAATGCTTACTTCTACCCTTTGAGCAGTTAGACATCAGGACAAAATGAAATAGAATTGTGTGGCTAAAAGTGAAAGGAGAAAATGTTTCTGCCACTCCATTGTTTGGACACTCTTTTACCATGATCTAAACCTGCACAGAAGGATGTGATTTCCTTTCTTTGCCTTAGCTTTAAAACCCAACCCACACACTTTAGTGCGCGCTAGCGCACATACGTTTATTGCCTTAATTGAAGATGTTCAAATTGGTTTATTCCAGTGATCCAGCTGAAGAATCTAGCCAGACAGTCTTTAAAAGAATTTCCCCGTGAAGTTTCTTCTTGAAAATTATCAATGCCTTGGGTCCGGGACAGCTACAATATGTTAAATTGTACTTGCATGTTAGTTCATCTTTTTTACATATGTTGCCATTGCAATCAAATTTCTATGTTACAATAATGTGAGACAAAATGTTTAGCTTGGGTACTCTTTCATCTCCCTCCATCATTATTGTCAGAAATCAACTCAATTATTTTTAAGTTGATAAAAGTAGGTGGCATGAACATACTTAAAATTTAATTATTCATCATATTGGTACTATTTGTAGCATTCTTGATTGACACATTAAAAGACCACTCCTCAAAAATATCCGGCATTTATCTATGGTGGAATCTTGACAATATCATAACAACTGAAGCTGTTATGAGACTCTCAACTCTAAACGTTGGGTGCATTTGTCACTCGCCATCATAGATGACCATTTCCCTGTGGAGATGTAGGGGCTCTATAAAAGATTCTGAATGTGATAAGTGGTTTAAAAAAAAAAAACCTTAATAATGTTTTCTTGTTATTACTCCCTAATCGAAAATCCTTCATAGGGAAGCAATCAGGCTCCAGGCTCCTGTTTAATCTTCCTGGAAGATAAAGTAGGTAGAGCATATCTATCTCTGGAGCCAGACAAGATTCTCTCACTTCTCTTGCCCTTGAAGATCCAGACACTAGGCAGATAAGCTTAGAGTTTCACCAAACCCAAGTTTCTCCATTGATCTCCCCATTTTCTTCCCTGTTAATCTTCCTCACACACTTTTACTGACTAACACTCTTCAGCTTTTATGTAGTTGTTCAGTCATGTCCAACTCCATATCCCCATTTTGAGGTTTTCTTGACAAAAATGCTGGACTGATTCACCATTTCCTTCTCTAGCTCATTTTACAGATAAGGAACTGAATCAAACAAGGTTAAGTGGTTTGCCTAGGGTCACTTTCTGCTGCACTACCTAATTGCATGACTAATTAATATCTTTCACACACACACACACACACACAATCTCCATCTCAAACATACTCATGTTCTATTTTACTGATTCAATAAACATTCCATACCCCATAGCAAAACCAGGGACCAGATCTTATCACCACATAGAATCATTCCAAATGGTTATCAACCACAAAATAATGTGTTGACTTTCTTAAGTAAGGAATTTGGGGACATTTATATTACATTATTTCTAAAAGTAAGAATATATGTCATATGACATATATGTGAAAAGACATACTATTAGAAGAAATGAACATTGATATACAATGTTGATGTTGTTGAGATATTCTTGCGATAATTAAAACAATGAGGCAAAATAAAGTTGCAGCTAAACCAAAAGATGGTACATGGACTATTTTTGAAGGAGCAGATGATTTGAGAGACTTAGTCTCATCATGTTCTCCAAGACAATACAAAAATATCTCTGCTCAGTTAAAATAAATATCATTTTATGAGATATTTTGTCACACAGAGCACTTGTCATGGACATAATTAGAAAGGAAAACTATGAATGTGATAGCAATTTATGTACCATGTTGTGGGGAGGAAGAGAAAGAACAAGTATCCAACAGATGAAATTAGAGTTTTTTTTTTAATCACTGAAAAGAGAGCACTAGAGGAGAAAAAAAACAAAAGAAAAAAGAGCTATGGAAGCAAGAATTGGAAGGGAATGATTGGTTTGGCACAAAGGGTATACAACCTTACCCAAACAACAATTCCCTGAAAATTTAGAATGAATTGAAGAGAAACCAATCTCTCCATGAAACAAGAAATATTAAAAGAAATTCAAAAGACTGAAAAAATAGAAAAAAATGTAAAGTATCTCATAGCAAAACAACTGACCTGAAAAACAGATGAGAAAAAAGAATTAAGAATCACTACATCCTGAAAGCACAATCAAAAAACAATCCTAGAAACTGTATTTCAATAATCTTAAAAGAAAACTTTTCACATATCTTAGAACCAAAGGACAAAATGGAAGTAGAAATCACCTCCACCAATCACCAATCACCTCCTCAAAGAAATCCGATACTGAAAATTCCCAAGAACATTATAGACAAAACCTAGAGTCTCCAGGTCAAAGAAAAAGTACTGCAAGCAGTCAGGAAGAAAGAGTTCAAGTATGAAAGTCAGGATCATACAGCAGCCACCACTATAAAGAAACTCTGAATATTATATTCACAAAGGCAAAGGAGGCAGGCTCATAATCAAGAATAACTTATCCAGAAAACTGAACATAATCCTACAGCAAGGGGAAAAATGAACATTTAGTGAAATAAAAGACTTCCAGATATTCCTGATGAACATATTATAGCTGTGTAGAAACTTTGAAGTTCAAACACAGGAGTTAAGAGAAACATGAAACCGTAATATAAATGAAAAATCACAAGGACTCAAAAACTTTTGATGGCTCCCCTTTGCTTACTAAATAAAATATAAATGACTGACCCTAGTGTTCAAGGGCCCTATAAGCTAGCTCCTATTTACCTTTCTATGCTTATTGTATAATACTCCCCAATCTGTACTTTATGTCCAATAACTGAATATCTCTCATTCATCCTTTTACAATTCTAATTGCACCTTTACTTTCCTTATGTCTGGAATGGAATCACCTCCCTCATACTCTCATTCTCAGACTTCTGAATTTCCTGCTTTTTTCCTTTCACATTTCACCTTTTCTATGGAGAATTCCTTAATATACAGCTTCACTGCCCAAGTGAAAATGATCTCTCCTCAAATTTCTCACAATACTTTTCAAGGTCTCTCCATTGTGCTTACCTCCCTTTCCCTTGTATTATAATTATTTGTGTACATGCTTTCCCATTTTTAAATTGTAAGCTCCTCCAGAGTTACATTTGTATGGTATCTATATTCGAAACACCAGCAATCATCTTGGTTCTTTGCACAGTAGAAGCTTAATAATGGTCAGCTAGTGGATAGAGTGCCAGACTCTATCCAGAAGACTTGAGTTCAAATCCAGCCTTAGACACTTACTAGCTGTGTGACCCTAGGCAAGTCACTTAGCCATATCTGCCTCAGTTTCCTCATCTGTAAAATGAGCTGGTGAAGGAAATGGCAAATTACTTCAGTATCTTTGCCAAGAAATTCCCAAATGGCTTCATGAAGAGTTGGACATGATTGAAATAACTGAGCAACAAAAAATGAACTGAAGCTAAGAATATTCATGTTTGCCCTCCTCTCTCTCTCTTTCTCTCTCTCTTTATTTTTCTCTTTCAGGAAAAAAGGATTGAAGAAACAATCAGAAAAGGGGGGGAGGGAGTATCTTTAGGAAACCCAGGGGTTTTCCCATTTTCTCCTGTGACTATCATAATTCCTTAAGGAATATGGATTGATTCAGGAGAGAAAGGGACAAATTGTTGGGTTTTTTTTAAAGTAATTACTGTAATAACCTGGATTGGAGGCAGAAGCTAATTGTGAAATGCAGATCAAACAATTTTCTTTTTTGGATTCTGGGAGAAGATTTTAATAAAGCCAGAGAAAGGTCAAGTGACTTGCCTCCAACTCAGGATTATGATTTCAAAGGAACGTTGCCTTCAAATGACCATTTTCTTTCACCAGACAACTCTTTTGTCCTCTTTAGGAGGTACCAGGGACAACGGCAGAAGTTTTCTGGTAGAAACTGCAGTCTCTGGAGAACCACTCAAGAATGGAGATGAGACCACTTCCACTTCTTTCTTTCTCTGACTCCCTGAGAAGATATAGAAGCTAATTAAGACTCAACTGCTTTGGGACAGTTTTTAAGCAGAATCTCCCTGAGGGAAATGTCTAGGGGCTTCTGATCTACAGTTACCCCTTCCCTGTGACCAGGGTTAGGGGTGCAGTGACTTCTTGATCTGGAACATTGGAACAAAAAATTTTGGCCCTCCCTTTCTACCAGAGAAGTCTGCATTTTTTTCTTTTTCTTTTATGGGGGTGTTTACAGTACCTAATTGTAAAATTTGGGTTGTGTTTTGTCATAGGCTATACTATTCAATGCATATATTTTATGCATTTCTGAGTTTCTAAGCTTGTTCGGTGTCATCTGCTGGTCTTTAAATATAATCTGCAGCTTCCTCAAAACTCCTCCCAAAGTCCCATTAGACTTCTTATGCCAACCCACAATATATTGAAGCTATGCTGGGTAAAGTCGCAAAGTGGAAGGGATAACTATAAAGGAATTCTTTTCAATGTCTCACAGTCACTACAGTCAGAGCTTCTAGAACTGGTGGAATAAGCTGCAGCTTGGCTAAGACTGAGGTCTGTAAGTTGACAAATGAGTCCTGAATTGACATCCTTTTTGAATAGTGATCAAGTATCTGGGTATATCTAAGGAAGAGCCTGATAATAAGAGCGTTTGGTCCTACTTCACTTTTCATTCTCTCCCCTCACTTTGCACAATGCTCTGAATATTGCAGGTTCATCATAAATACTGGTTGAAGTGGAAACTCTGAGCATGATAAACTTTACCTTGGCTAACAAGGAAGTAATACCACCCAGTGATGGCTAATTGCATGCAAGATGTTCCGTACCAGAGGGCTTCCAGGGGGAGTGCCTGGCAATAACAATATATTTACTATAGTTGCCAACATTTCAAGTGGGTTGTGATAGAAGAGGAGACTTAAATGGAATTTCTGTTTGCTCATCTGCTTCTAAAACCCACAGAATCAACTTTTGAAATTCATGCAGCAAGAATATGAACAAGGATACAGGCTAAATTTATATTCTTCCATTTTGAATCAAATATTGGGCTCATCATGCCCAAAGGAACGTACTAACTACTGTGGAGAGGAAACAAAGTTTTATGGGGCAGATCTTGTCTTCAAGGAACTTAAATTCTAGTTGAGGAGATAAAGTATATAAATATGAAATTTTTGTTATGGAGGGAACTCTTCCAGAAATACAGATCCAAATTTATCTATGGCTTAGGAGATATGCCTAGAGGTAGACAAGAGAAGTATGCTGGAGTCAATTTTCAGCATGAGCATTTGCACCTTAGAAATCAGCAAATGCTACAAGTCAACTTGATTTATTGTTTTGTCAATTCTTTTAAAAAATGGTCAAGAAAATATTAATAATGCAAATTAAACTTAAATGTATGTGAGAAGTACTTTCTTGCACATATCCCTTCTCCTCCCTCACCCCCTAGCCAATTGTTAAACATTTACCAGCACCTCCTGCTTAATAGTCACCTGACTTAACCAGGGCCACAAAACTGTTAAGTATTGGAGGAAGCATTTTAATCCATTTCAAGAAATGGCTTGAATATTGGTGTTAAAGACCTCTGTCAAGGGAGCAAATCCATTATCTCCCAAGGCAGATCATTTAACTTCTTACAGCCTTAATGGTTAGAATGATTTCCCTCTCATGTGGGAGAATTCAATCTAACTCTCGAAATGGAATCCTCAGCTCTGCATTTCTCTACTGTCAGATTGTTCAAATGCTGAAATTATTCCAGATATTTAAAGCCTCAAGAGACATGGTAAGCTAATTAAGTTAGCCAATCAGCTCTGCGCATCTTGACTTAAAGACATTTACACCTTGTAATGATCTTGTGGAGAGCATAAGCCATCCAGTTTACCCATTTATAATTCCATTGTGAATCCAAATGTATTATATTAATTGAGTGGAAAGGTACAATCCCCTCCCTTATACTTTCATTAAGTCTCAATCTTCTGCTTTGAAAATTTCTGGCATGATTCCTAATTCTGACCTTTGGGGACACATAGCATAAAATTAATCATTCTTCATTAAATCTATCCTTCCAATAATTGAAGACAGTAAAATGGCAGGGATCATAAAATCTTGGCTTTAACACTGGAAGGGACCTTATAGGTCATCTAGACAAACCCCCATCATTTTCAGGTGATGAAACTGAGCCTTTGAGGTTATATAAGAGGCAGTACAGTGGATAGGATCTACATTTGGATTTGGGAAGGCCTGAGTTAAAATTCTGCCTTGAATATTTATTACTGTATGGATAAGTCATTTACCCTCTCCAATCTTCTGTTTAGTCACCTATCAAATGAGAGGGTTGGATTTGAAGGCCCTAAAAGTTCTTTTGAGGTCTAAATTTATGACCTTATGATTTGTCGAAGATCATATTCCCCAACTTCTCTTTTCTAGGATAAATATACTGAGGTCCTTAAAGTGATATTCATAAAACATGCACCTGAAGCCCTTAATCATCCTGTTTGACCTTCTTTTGGCACTCTCCAGCTTTTTCAAGTCCTTCCTAATATGTTATGCTCAGATATAAATGTAAACTCCAGAACTGATCTGACCAGATCAGAATTTATTGGATCACACAGCTCCTTAAGCCTGCACACTGTACTCCTCTAATGCAGCTTGACTTTTTCCTGAGTGGGTTATAGGATCATCTTGTTTGAATGACCATGGACCTGTTTGAGGAAGACCAGTAGTGTTTTGGTGCTCAGCATAATCAACACAATGTCAAAGGAAAATTAGAAGCACCTGGAAAATTTATATTGTTTGGATTTTGTAGATGACATTTTGCTTTAAGTCTCACTTGATAGTGATGATTAGAGGATCACTAAAAAAGTTACCTCTTTACTTGTGTCTATTAAAAAAGTTTTCCTAATCTTTGTGTATGCATGTGGTTGGAAGATAACTGTCAGGCTAATTTATACTCATCTGAGTCAAATGTTGGTGTTGTTTTTTTCCATAATCAAAAAGCCATAAACATAGAAAGGTTATTGCATTTTCTATTTTTCCATCATTTAAGTAATTGTTAAGATGTGAAAAGTGAAACATTACATGTGAAGCCTGCTTTCTCATATTTATTATAATTTTATTAAATAGTCCTTCCTGAGATGGGATATGGGAAAGGGCAGTTTGCCTTATTCTCATCTCACTCATCTCCTCCAGGCCTCCATGTGGCTGTGAACACATGGCATCTAAAGAACTTGGCAAGTATGAGCCAGGGTTTGGACTGCCTCTCTTTTAAATTTATTGTCTTCTGATCTCAGGTGATTGCATTTCTATCTTAAAATGAATATATCCTTGTGAGTCTGAGAGAACTGAAGTTCCTTTCATTGGAATAGAGAAATTGGAAACTATTTGGATTGTGCAGAGCTAAGATGCGCAATTAGTAGTTCTGAAAGCTGCTTTATATACTGATGAGGTATAAGTATTACACTATAAGCAGATCATAGCAATGGCTATGTTACTGATTTCTGTTTATTTTATTGTTGCACATGATGTTTTATGATTAGTATTTTTCTGAGTGTTATTTCATACCTGATTCATGAGTATATTGAATACTCTTTTTTCCCCCTTTTTAGGGTAGAACCTACATATGACTCATAACTTAAGCTAGAAATAAAAATCATCCCCAGGTCACTGAAGTGGGAGTTATAATCAGTCAATAAGTATGAGAAATGGGATTCTACTCTCATAAGATCCTAATCTCTATAAGATTGAATACATGAATCACATGCCTAGGTGATACAGTAGTAATACAATCCCCTCATCACTGCTGTTTTTCCATTATGTCTTCAAGGTTAGAGAGCAAAGATTTAAAAAGATATAACCATCAAGATTGGTTTGATGAAAATGATGGGTAAATTCAGAAGCTGCAAAGCAAAAAGGAAGAACTTTATAGGATTTACCAGCAAGATAGTTCATTGGTATCTAAGAAGGCAGTGTTTAACTCTATCAAAAGTAAAGTGCAAGTGAAGTTTAGAGAGATATAGGATTCTTGGCTCCTTAAGAAAGCAGATAAAAATCAGTATTATGCTGATAGTAACAATCCAAAACACTTTTATGATGCCCTGAAGGCTATTTATGGGCCAAAGACCTATGATACATCTCAACTCCTCAGTGTTGGTGGTTCTACATTGATTAGTGTCAAGGACATGACAGAAGAAGTGAGATAAACATTTCCATAGAATTCTCAGCAGACTGTCATCAACCAATGATGAAGCCATTGATCATATATCTCAAGTTTAAGTCAGTCTCCCCCAGATGAAATTCTGACTGAAGAAGAGGTTTTGAATACCATTAGGCCCCTCTTGTGTGGCAATGTACCCAATACTGATTCTATTCCAGCTGAAATTTACAAGGCACGGGGTCCACTGCTCATAAAAAATCCAACTTTAAAAAATTTCTGGGTTATATGGGAAGAGGAGGTTATCCCCTTGGAGTTCAAGGATGCCTCCATCGCTTATTTATATAAAGGAAAAAGGAAATAGGTTGTCTTGTGACAATTATGGAGGGGCAGTGTGTGTGTGTGTGTGTGTGTGTGTGTGTGTGTGTGTGTGTGTGTGTGTATGTATGTGTCTTCTTTCTCTTAGTCATTACTGGCAAGATCGTCAGAATCCTTAATAGGCTGATCCTTCACCCAGAAGATGGTTATCTGCCTGAGAGCCAGCATGGCTTCAGAAATGACTGAAGTATGGTGTTTGCTGCCTGACAACTCCAGGAGAAATGCCAGGAGCGGAATAGAATTCTGTACTCAGTTTATTGCTCTGACCAAGATTTTGATACTGTCAGTAATGAGGATTTTGTGGAAGATTATGCAAAATTTGGTTTCCCTGAGAAGTTAATCATATTGTTTGCCAATTCAACAATGGCATGCTTGCACAGGCACTATATAATGGGCAGTGCTCAGTCACCAGTGGAGTGAAGAAGAGCTGTGTATTTTCTCCCATGATTTTTAGCATTATGTTTCAGTAATGTTGTCAGACGCCTTTAACAAGAATGAAAATGGCATCATCAAGGTCAGCAACTATGCTGACAGTAAATTATTTAACTTGAATTAAGGAAAGTAAAGGGAAAATTCTTGTATGACTTTTTGTTCACAGATGATTGTACACTCACTGCAGCCTCTGAAGCTGAGATGGAACAGAGTATGGATCAATTCTCTGTCACGTGTGCCAGCTAAACAGAGTTTCTCCACCAACTAACCCTGTGTCATCCATATGCAGAACCATCAGTTATAGCAGATGGAGAAATTTTGAAGACTGCAGTTCAATTCATTTACCTTTGAAGTATACTTTCTAGAGATATACATGTAAATGATGAGGATTGACACACATATTGCCAGAGCTAGCTCAGTGTTTGGAAAGCTTTAAAGGAAAGTGTGGGAGAGAAAAGGATTAGACTGACTACCAGATAAGGTACCAGATACTGAGGTCTTTTCTCAAGCTGAAGTGCCAAGCTTTCAAACTCTACTGCAGAGAGTATAAATCCAATGGGCTAGCCACATTGTTTGAATGCCAAATAAACATTTACCTGAAAGACCATTTTATAAAGAACTCATACAAGCCAAGTGCTTACACTGAAGTCAGAAGTGATGCAAAAACATTCTCTAGGTCTCCCTGAAGAACCTCAGAATTGATTAGGAAACACGGGACATGTGGGCATAGGACTGCCCAGCATGGTGTTCCTACATCAAAGACTCTGTACTCTATAAGCAGATCAGTACTGTAGTAGCTCAAAAGAAACATAAAACATGCAAATTTAGAACAATCTCCATTCCAAATGTGCATGTGGATTATTTTTACTTGATTATGGTGGAGCCTTCCAAGCTCATATTGGTCTGGTCAACCGTAGTCATTGTATCTTGAACCTGACATATTGATATCATTTTGGTCCTCTTTGAGTGTAAAGGACAACAAATAAGCAACATCTTTCCATATTCTCTATACCTGTCATTTCTTACTGTGCAACAAAGTTCCATTATATTCATGTTACAATTTGCTTAGCTATTCTTCAATCAATGAGCATTTGCTTTTAATTCTTTGCTACCTCAAAAATTGTTGTTATGAATATTTTGGTGTTTATAGGACTCTTCTGTTTTTAACCTCTTTGGGGACATATGCAGAGAATTGGAATCTATGGGCAAAAGGGTGTGGACACTTCAGTTACTTTTCTAAAACATAATTCAAAATTGGCTGTTTTCAGTGAACAGATTTTCATTATAATTCAGGTAGCCAGCTTACTCAAGTGATCATGGGAAATAACTTTAGAGATTTAAAACACTACCTATAAAATGATTTAGACTTAGTGTCTAAAACTGATTTAGATTGAATAGCTATTTTTGCATTCATAATGAAGCTACTAAATGTTTTCTAATAAAATTTTCTTTTTCAAAGGGTCAATAAATGCAATTTTATAGTATAAAATATCTCAGAATTCAGAAATGTCTTGTTATTTTAAAATATTAAATATTTTTAATTTTTCATAATTATTGAAAATGATTATTGAATATGGTTATTGTAGTGAAATTTGAACAACTTAAATCACATTAAAAATACCCTGACTGCTTCTCCCACTGCTAGTTTTCAAGACTGGGCATTTCTTATTTGAATGAGCTGCTACATTGTTATTTAAACTTCCAGGACCTCTACCTGAGAGCTGACATTTATAGATCATAGATTTATTGTTTTGGTTATAATTTATTTAAAATATATTCTCTTGAAAATGTTTCCACTGAATCATAGCTCCTCCCTCAAAGATGTGTTAATGTATCTCTCTTCAAGGAGCCACTTCAGTATCTACAATTTCCTTCTTTTTTCACTTTGCCAAATATTGGATCTGAGGTAAAACCTTAGACTATTTTGACTTGCATTCTTTGATTGTTAAAGATTTAGAATACTTTTTTTCATATTGTTGTTAATAATGTATAATTCTTTTTAGAAGAATTATTCTGTTTTTCATATCCTTTGATCACTTATTCATCGGGGGATGATGGCCTTCTTATATTTCCATGGGATTCTCTTGACATACTGTTATAAAGACTTTATAGATAAGAGAGAGCAAGACATGGGTAAGTGGTTCCTGATGACTTCTTGATTATCTTTTTCTTTTTGTAATGATACTATCCTTGCTTCTTCTTTTGGAATATTTCTCTTTTTGAGATATCTTAAAAATAAATCTCCGAGCATGTCCCCTTCAAGATAGCTTTCCTCTCTATTCATTTTGTTGGATCCAGTCAACCTTCTTAAATTCATTATTTTGAATGCTATTTCTACATTCATATTAAGACAAGTAAGGTATATATTGACATAGTTTAGAGAGTCTACTCATGAACAAATATTCATGCACCTTCCAGTATTTTCATGGGGATCATCTGGCCTGTGCTCAAGAGCTCTGCAAGGCAAGCTGGCACATGAAATGGAATGAAAAAAATTACCTCATTGCTTTATTCACTTCTCTGAGGAAATACAGGTAAAATATATATTCACTTAACTGCCACACAGAATCACAGTATTTCAAATTAGAAGTTGCCTTAGATGTCAATTCATCCAATAACTCTCATCTATAGCATCCTCACCATGTCAAGTCAGGTTTGCCTTACTTCCTACTAAGGCAGCTCATTCTACTTTTTGACAGTTTTAATTGTTAATGATTTTTTTCTTTACATTGAGCTTAAATGTGCCTCTCTGAAGGTTCTGCACATTTATCACTAGTTCTGCTCTCTGGTGCCAGAGAAAGCATATGTTAGCACTCCTTTGTATGATACCCTTTCAACTATGTGAAAATAGCTATCATGTATCCCCTACACCTTCATTTTCCCATGATAAACTTCTCCTTCAATTTAGGTTCCTCTGTCCTCCAATCCCTTTCACATCCTGGCTATTTTCTATCGAACTTACTCCTCTAGTATGGCAATGGCAATCTATGTTAGCAAGCACCCTAGCACACCCAGGATGGCACAGGTTTTTTGATCTGCTTTTCTAAAGGAAAGACAACTTTAAAGGGTTCAAAAATCTTACTTTAATTACAGATAAGTAGAAAGAAGTGAGTATAGAAAATACAAGAAGAGAAATTAGCATGGAGATTCAACAGACAGGGCTCCAACTGTCTGAACAAAATAATACAACCACCAGACTGGGAAAGCCAACCAACATCTGAGTAGTGTGGAGAGTGGGGCTCTTAACAAATGGCTACTCAGAGTTCTGTCCAGGGAATCAAAAGGTCCTTCTTATGAGTGAGCCCCCAAAGCAAAATGTCAACCTCCTGGAATATATAACAGAGACTTGGCTCCTGATTGGCTCAGAGCCAGTAGGCATGAAACCTACATGACTCAGCACAGCTGTGCATTATTAAGGTTCAAAGAAGATTAATCCTTCAGATGTTTACAATTCAGTCTGGGCCTGGGAAACTAAACTCTAAGAAAAAAACTAACAAAAATCCCACTTTGCTTACACTCATATCATTCTAATATGGTGCTTAGAATGGATTATGTTATTCCATATATGGTTTGACTAGGGAAGAGCATAGTAGGATTATTACTTCTCTTTTTCAACTTGTTGCCTAGCTATGCCTCTGGATGAGGCTTCAAAAGGTGATTTTTGAAACTTGATTATAGGACTTTATCTTTTAATTAAATTTCATCTAATTAGATTTAGTCTAAACTTTGAACCTGTTGAGAACATTTTGGATTTTAATTCTATCACTCAGTCTTCCAGAGAAAGTTAAATGCCATAGCCTTCTGGACTTAGGGTCAGGGAGGCCTGAGTTTGAATTCTACTTCAGACATTTATTAGCCATATAACCCTAGATAAGTCACTTCTCATGTAGATTCAGTTTCTTCGTCCACAAAATGAGAATAATTATAATATCTACCTCACAGGTTGTTAAGAGGATCATAAGAGATTATATATTCAAATTGTTTTGCAAAGCATTATGTTATGGTATTATATTACCTAATATATATGTATTCATTATTTCTCCCATTAGAATCTAAGTGCCTTGGAATAGAAATTCTTTCTTTCTTTCTATGTCTGGAACATCATAGGTACTTAATAAATATTCTTTGATTGATTGACTGGCTATTAATCTGTATTCATAAGTTATTTATATTGAATCCATTGAGCACCAGAAGACCAACAGCATATTCCAGGATTACTCCACTAGAGACTTCTATCCAAGATGAAATTGACCCATTAATGCCTATTCTTTGGATCTAATTCATAGTGAGAATGTAAATATAAATGGAGTTCAGTTTCTTCAGCAGCTGATCAACTTACTGGTAATTAGACAAAGATTTTACTTTTCAAGTTTCAACTTTTAAATTCGTGTTTGTCAATGGTCCAAACACAGTGTGACCTTTGGTCCTTTGACTCCCTTCCCAACCACTCTGCCAGCCACTACTGAAACAGAAGTTGCTTAAACAAGATGAAGAGCCAATGTGTATTTTCATTTGCTTCATGAGTTATCATGACCAAAGAAATAATTAGCTAGTAGTCAATGTGCTAGTGATGAATCTATGTGTATTTGGGCTTGTCCTTGCACAGAAAACTCCATCTATGGGCTTATGATAAAAGCCCTTCTCAATTAAAACCTTTTAGAGATTTTTCTTTATTTATTTATTCCCCAAGGCTTCAGTGAGACTTCTGTGTATAATGGGTAGGATATGGGTAAGTGCAAAGGACAACACTCTAATTATTTGTTTTTATTTTTCAGTTAGTCAGAATTAGTTAATTAGAATATGACCCCAAATTTCCTGAGGCTGGTCCTCTGAGCCATTATAAATGAAAGTCATCTGGCAATATGGACATGAGGATAAACTGGAACTTGCCCTGTTCTGGCTAAGTTGATTGCTCACAGTGTAAAAGGCTATCATTCACACAACCCTTAAATTAGATCTGTGATCTAATTCTGAAGCTGGTTAATATATCCAATCAAGGATGGTCCTCATTAATTTTCTTAAAATTACACTACAGAATCCTTCATTTGAAAAATCTGCATCAAGTCCCAAATTCTTAAGTTACAAAGAAAAATGATGAATCAGAATCTTTGAGAAGAGACATCATGCCTACATATTTCTTGCTAGCTTTTTCCAATAATAAAGAATTGGAAAATAACAGAGAGATTAGCTAAATCAAAAGTGTATAAGTTTCTCAGAGAGAGGTCACATATTGTCAAATAAATGATGTACTTCCGGAAATCAAGCTAAAGATGATGAACATATTTTTTCATTTTTGCCAGGGGTAGGAAAGTTTTGGCCTGTGATTCCATCCATGTGTGTCAGTCTTAGTGTGGAAGTTAATCTCACATAAACTTAGAGTCTTAAAAGAGTTGCCTGAGATAGAGACATTAGTTGACTTAGGAGGAGAGGAAACTATCATTTATTGAGCATGCACTATATGCCAGGCACTAAGCTAAGCACTTTAAAAAATATTATCTCATCTGATTGTCACTACCATGGAAGGGAGGTGTTATTCCTATTTTTATAGTTGTGGAAACTGAGGCAGACAGCAATTGAGTGATTTACCCAGGGTCACAGAGCCGAGACTGGATTTGAACTCTGATCTTTATCAGTCCAAGTCCAGTGCTGTGCCACCTTGCTTCCTCACTTACCTTTGGTGACATAATCAGTGTCTCTCAGAGGTATGACTCGAACCTTTAACTTCCTGACTCTAAGGTCAACTCAAAAATATCTATCACTCAGTAAGTCAGTAAGCATTTATTAAGCATTGACTTTATCCAAGATACTGTATTAAGTGCTAGGGATGCAAAGAAACGCAAAAAAAAGCAAACAAAACCCCCCAAAACTCTTTTTTCTATAATGGAGTTCACATTCTATGTTAATCTTTCAATAATAGAAAGGAGAGAGACAGACAGACACAGAGACAGACACACACACACACACACACACACACATACACACACAGAGAGAGAGACAGAGAGTCATTTGTTAAGTACTTACTATGAACCAAACATTGTGTTAAGAACTAGGGATACAAATACAATCCCCTTCTTGCTAGACCTTATTTTCTCTAATAAGGTGAAAAACGACCTGTAATAGGGTATGAAAGGGATGGGGGTGGGGCTGTTTAGGTTGCTTGGTGTGGAGATGGCAGTCAAGTTACCAAAAAGATAAGGTCAGATCTCATCAGCCAGAGGTGGGTGACATAGAGAAGGAATGTAAGATTGTGTATGTGTTGGAGGAGGGTGGGCAAAGATGAGGATGATGGCTAGAATGTAGACAGCATGGTGAGATGTTCAGTAAGGATATCTGAGGATGTTATGCACATTAAATTTAACTAATTTCTTTTGGAGTGGATCATTTAGTTGTCTGGACCAATTGTCTTCTTTGCCAAAGCCATCTATTAATAATGCATTCATTATTTTAGACTGTCTAGTAAGAAGGTGATGTGAGAATATATTCTAATAGTTTCCCTTGCCTTTAAAATATCATTTTAGTTAAAGCAATAGAAACAAGACCTATGAGAAAACCAATTACAGATTAATTTAGCAGCATAACAATGGTATGTTTAGGAGATGTCTTACAGATGTCTCTTCATGAGTTAGAAACTTCTTTTGGCCAGAGATAAAGTACAGATTTAGGAATAGTGTCATCACCGACGTCAGCTGCTTCAAGTATCAGTCATGTGTCATGAAACATATTAGTCAACATTCAAGGACTGCGGCTTATAGCTCTGTCTCCTTTTCCCCTAGAATAACTTTGACAAGAACTGAAAATAAACTTTTCTCTTTTCAGAACCCAAAGAGACATTCATGAGACTGCCAAAATTGTTATGGACCCCATTAACCTAAACTTTCTTTTTTTTTCCCATCAAAGGCACAAACTAAATGACACTTCACTGTCAGAATCCCTCTGATTCATCCATTTCTGACAGTGACATAAGGGCTCTCACATTCTCAGGAGATGACTCTAATTTGTTTCACCATTCACATCTCTTCAATCAAAAGCGTGCAATCTCCTGAATGTTGTTTTATGCTTTCCCATCATCTCGTATAAATGGCTGTCTTTTTACAGTTGGGACAACCCTTTCCTCCTTTTCAAGGCAAACCGTATTCTAGTGTTCTCCATGCATCATAGATATGCACACACAATCTCAATGTATAATTTGGGGTATTCATTCCTGCCTATTTATTTTCCATGCTCAGACATTTTCTGGTGGAATATCACAGCTGAAGTTAGGCATGGCAAACAACTCTACATTTCAAAGGAAAAGGGCTCTTCTAGCTCAGCTAAATAGCTTTACTTAGAGGCAGAGGTCTTGATGAGGGTGAAATATTCAGTAATGGATTGAGTAGCAACACTTCACTATCTGACGTTCCTATAAAATCTGTGAGGTAGTCAAGACCTTGCTGAATACTAGATGTTTTCAGAGATTCAAGTGTGATTTCTTTCCTAGGAGTTTTTGGAATTCAGAGTAAAAAAAAAAGATAAACTTCTGATAAACCAAATCAATAGACTGTGAAATATCAGCAAACAAGCAAAAAGAAAAAAAAATCAACAGGTATTTATTTCATACCCATGTGCAGCTTATAAGCATCATACTAGATGTGTGTATGTGTGTGTGTGTGTGTGTGTGTGTGTGTGTGTGTGTGTGTTCTGAGTAAGAGAGATACAAAAACATAAATCCTCCAAGGTGGTACCAGGATTATGTAAAGCAGAGGTTCCCAAACTTATTTGACCTACTGTCTCCTTTCAAAGACAAAATTACTCAGCGCCTCCCCCTTGGAAATCTACTACTTTCTTTAACCCTTAAACTTTTTTTGGAAATTTGTGTCATTTCAAAATATATAAAATATGTTTCTTAAATGACACATCTTAAATTTTAAAAATTGGTCGTAAATTTGTGGTTTTGAAATTTTGATGATCCAATATTGTATCATGTAACTGCATAGTATCATATTGTAAACAAGTCATTACATACACATATTCCCAATACATGGTAGACTGCCTGACAATGCTCAACAGGCTCGCCTGCCAACTCTTGCTTGTTAGGCCTGTCCATGGACTTGGCTACTGACTAGTCATAACTTGCATTTTGTGTGTTTATTTGGAAAAATAATGTAATCACTATGACTTTAACTCTTACACAACAGATCAGGCATGTTTTTAAAGTTCTCTTCTTTCCTTATGCTTCCACTGCCACCCTATTTTTATTCAATTCTCGCCCTGCCCATTGAACCTGAGGCTACTACTCCCCCCTAGATTGTTCCAGCACCACCACCCCCAGGTATCTCCCACTTTGGGAACTAGTGGGAATATTTAACCTGGAAAAAAAAGACTAATCTGGTGACACTTCACTATATTATGAGAGGAGGCTCAAACTGACAGGAAGACCAGTTAAGAATCCATTTCAATAGTTCAGTCATGAGGGCATAGGGAATTGAGTTAGGAAGATTGTAGTCAGTAAGGGGGGAAGAGTCTCCAAGGTTTTTTTAGCTTAGGCAATTCACAAAGTGATAGTCCCTTTGATAGACATGGGAGAGGAGTGAAAGTAGCATCAAATGACCCTGAGAGTATAACATATGAAAAGGAGAAATAAAATTGGGATTCAGTTTGTTTTGACTAACCTATAAAGTGGAAAATATTCAAATAATTATTTCAGATAACTGCCTAGGTATAATAAGGAAAAGATAAGAATGGAATGATTTGCTAAAGTATAAGGAAATGCCTATTGATTATGACTGATCTTTTAAAGTAGTTTAGAAACCTTTATATTTTGAATGTTTCAGGTATACGCTGCTTAAATGCAAAAAAATTCATGACAAAATAAAACCTAAAACCTTAAAAATAGATGGCACCCATCCTAGTCTAATGTTTATGAGTTATGGGTGTTGGGTGGTTGCTGTATGTATAGATTGCAATAAGGAGTAGTTTTCATTTCTCCTTCCTGACTTTCTGAACTGCAAAATCATGCTTCTACTGCTGTTTTATCCTGGTACTTTTCTCTGCATCTGGGTATTCACCTAGAACATCCTACCTTCCTGTAACTTGCTCATCATGGAATATTCCTCTAAAAGCCCTGCCCCACTTCTTCCATTGGTAGGTACCTACTTTTACTGTTTTGTTCAGTTATTTCTTACTTTTCATGGCCCCATTTGGGATTTTCTCAGCAGAGATACGGGAGTGGTTTGCCATTTCCTTCTCTCATTTTACAGATAAGGAAACTAAAGCAAATAGGGTTAATTGACTTGACCAGGATCACATAGCTAGTTAGCATATGAAGACAGATTTGAACTCTGGAAGATGAGTCTTTTTGACTCCAGGCCTGGCACTCTATCCACTGTAATACTTAGCTATCCTACTTTTTTTTTTTTTTAACACATACACTCTTTCTCTGTTTCTCTCTGTCTTTGTCTCTCTCTGTCTCTGTCTCTGTCTCTGTCTCTGTCTCTCTCTCCTCATGTGTGCCATCTTCCTCCATTACAACTCCTGGAGAGCAGGGGCTGTCTTCCTCTTTGCTTGTATTTGTTTCCCTAGAATTTGATATAGTGCTGGGCATGTAATAAGAACTCAAATGAATGCTTATTTGCTTCCTTTCCTTCTTCTTTTTCAATTCCTGTATGATAAAACTCCAAATGCAGGTCAGAAACTTCTCAAAATCTTAAAATATAAGTGTTGTCTAACACTGATGACTTAACTGACTTGCACAGGGTCGTATAACCAGTATGTGGTAGAGATATGACTTGTACCTGGGTGAGGACAGCTCTCTGTCCACTAAATGGAAAGAGATTGGATACTAGTAGCCTAATGAAGAGGCTAATTTAGTAATCCAGGTGGAAAGTGATAAAAATCTAAACTAGAGTGGTAGAGAGAAAGGGATGGATATGACAAATTTTTTGCAGGAAGGAATAGCAATATTTAGCAACTGGATATGTGAGATGAGTGAAACTGAGTTGTCAAGGATGACCCTGAGCTTGCAAACCTTGGTAACTAGAAGGATAGTGGTACCCTCCCAGAAATAGTGAAGGTAGGAAGAGGGTTAGATTTGGGAAGAAGTAGAGGTTTAGTTTTGGACTTACTGAGTTTGCAATGTCTATGGGACATCTGATCTTAAATGTCCCAAAATAAGGTATTGGTGATAGGCTAGCTCAAGGGAAAGATTAGAATTAAATACACAGATCTGTAATGATCCAGTAAAAGACTTTTCCTTTAAAGTCTTTAAATGATACTAAAGGAGTCCTGTGATTCATGGGCCTCTGTGTCATCTCAGGATACAGTGCTAGGAATTTCAGAGTCTTAGACTGTCCCTATCTGAGTGCAGCTATGACTGCCTTGCTTTCTGGCACATCTGTTAGCCTGCACATCTGCAGCTGTGAGTTTCACCTACATGGGACTTTCTAGGGAGTCTTGTGCTCTTCTGGATACAGAGCCCAGAAGGCTACACATAAGGCTGATGCCACTGGTTAGCTGCTGACTTGTTTGAGCTGGCACTGGCTTTGCTGGTGGCCTCCTGTATTTTTTCCAGTGATCTTCTAGATGACTTTCTCCACAGTTATGGGATAGCAGAACTTACTTTCTATACTTTTTATTGGATTTTTTGATTATTATTTAAAATCTCTGGTGAGATTTTTTGGTGAGATTCTTATTCAGGGATTATTATTGAATTATTCAGGGAGTTAGTTTGACTTGAACATGATTGATTTAAAAAAAATTTTCTCCTGTCAAAACTTTTATTCTGATAATAATCTTCCTATATTTTGTACTTGCTACTCTCTCTCTCTCTATCCTGTTTAGCTTAGCTGGCATATGTGAGCTACTTTCCATCTTTTACTTCATTTTTAATGGAAGGAATTATTGGTTAGATTTTTAAAATGAGCATTTGTTAAGTGTGTCAAGCTATGAGGAGATACTCTGTTTTCAAGAGCTAAGTTCCAGCAAGCAGGCTATGCACTGAGCTTGGCATAACAACAATCCTTTGCACTTACCCTCTGAATGATTTAAGTCACCACAAAACCCCAGAATTGGGACTTATGATTTCCCTATTTCCCAGGAGATCCTGGCCCCGGAGCTGAAGCTACAGTCAATATGATGCAGCAGAAAGTGATTGATCACATCTCCTGACCCTGAATAATCCCTGCATCTGTAAGTGCTAAGTGAACCAAACCAAGTGCTGCACTTCTGTTCCTGCCGTGTTAACTCTGGTTCTGTGCCTTTCTGAATGATCACAAGACTCAGGACCCTTAAGACTTGAGACAATCACAAGGCTCAATGATTCTAATAACTTAAAGAGTGTTCCCACAGGATCCAAGAATGCCTGTATTGTCCCCCAAAGGTTTGCACATGTGGACCTGCTATAGGAACCGTTTACTCAAGACCTAAGAATGACTGTTTTGTGTCTTGCCTTTTCGTGGTTTTCATGCTTAAAAACCCTACCCCTGCCATAAAACATAAGCCCTCCTTTTCAGGAGGACTTCCACTTACAAGTGTTTTCTTCACTTTCTTCTATTAATTCTAATTCTAATTCTAATTAAACTTCTATTTGATTTCTGACTCTCATGTCTCTAGCCTGCTTTGCTCAACTCTGGCTATCTACAGGTTAGAGACCAGTTCTGGTACAGGTGACAAGTGCCTACTATGTGCCATGTACTTTATAAATGTCATTTTATCATCACAACAACCCTGGAATGTAGGTACTTATTATTACTTCCATTTTATATATGTGAAAACTGAGGTAGATGAAGGTTAAGTGATTTGCCAGAGAGATATTGGCTAGTAAATATTTGAAACCAGATTTGAACTTAAATGCTCTTGACTTCATGTCCAGGAATTTATTCACTATGCCATTTAGCTGCCTCTAGATTTGAAAGATATGAAATATCTATCTGGCTCTCTTTAGCTGTATTCTATTTAAAGATTTCGCTATTTATCCATTAATCATTGGCCCAGAAATCCAAATGCTCTTTTAAGACACTATCTGTTTAACTCTGTTTACTTCTGAAATCCATATAGCTAGTTAGCTACAGAGTATTCAAAACCACTCTGATTTGACTTGAATAGTTGAGATGAGCATTATGCAATGGCTTAGTCATTCGAAGATCTACATTCTAGTCTTTGCTATGTGAGAAGCCATGTGGCTTAGTAGAAATAATTTCACTTCTCTGGGCTTCCATGTCTGTAAAATGAAGGGATTGAACTAGATGATCTATTGGAAAGAGTACTTGATTTACATCCAGGGAACATTAGTTCAAATTCCACATTTAAAACCATCCATGTGATACTGGGCAAGCCATTTAACTATCCTCTCTGGATCAGTTTGCTCTACAGCAAAATGATGAGGGTACAAGGGATGGGAGAAGGGAGTGGGGGTGTGTGTGTGTGCAGAGTTAGACTGTGTGACCTCTGAGTTCTTCCAACTATAAATTTGTGAACAAACAAGTCACAGTCCAGTTAGGCTCTAGATTGGTTGCCTTAATTAAGTCTTGAAATAAGAAATATCAGTACTTGATCATCACCCATGTTATTTTAAATGAGTTCATCATTTAATTTCCTTAGCTTTTTAATACAAGGTAATTATATATTTTCATGACTCAAGACTCTATTTCAAAGTGACGTGGTGCTTCTAGGTAGTCCTGAACACCCATATACTCTGGGCCAACACTACATAAAACAAAACAGAGAAATTCAGCAGCTACTAAGTAGGGGTATGAGTGAACCTGAGGGAATTCCTGCTTCTACCAAAATGATTTTTGAATTAGCCATTGACTTGTTCCTCCCTCACTTAGCAGTTAATAAAATGGCTGGCACAACAGAAAGACATTTTAGTCAACTACACGCTTATTCAAATGAGATTAAATTTCCTAGATTAAGTGAATGAGACTAAAAATGAATAAATTTAAAAAGGCTCACCTAAATATAATTTTGCAAAATGTCATTGATGTTATTAAAATATTTGGGTCTTTCGTGAAATATTTGAATTACAAAAGTGAATTTTTTAAATGCCACATATATGAGCATTCATTTAAAAACACATAACAATGGTTTAGCAAATTCATTTATTTTATTTGCCTACAATCTTAATATCTGAAAGAATTTAAAAAAACTAATATTTAAATGCTCTCATTAAATAGTATTGTATGGAAAGTTACAGATGAAAGCTTTGTAAATATTTCATTTTCCCCCCAAAAATTTCTTCTTCACTTAAAGTCTAGATTTTAGTTAAAAAATGTTTCTGATACAAACACTTTGTTGCATGAAGTGTTCCAACATTTTAATCACTAATAAAATTGTTTGACATTGCCCCAGATATTTTAAAAAATGGTATAACAACTTCATAAAATAAAACTTGGTATCCTAGCTAAGCCATTAAATGTCAAATATCTTGAAATGATTATTCATGCATAGTATTTGGAAACCTCACAAGATTCTATCATGGAATAAACAGTAATGTGTAATTTTATTTGTTCTAGTGAAAAAGCTCAGGGTTTTCCACTCTGTTACCCAGCTATGACGCTAATGCATGTAAAATTTAATGTATGCAATTATATTTCTTTCCTGCCATAAGTAGTATGTGTGCTGTATACATTTGGATGAAATCTGGTAGACGAATTCTATTAACAAGAGTCAGTCTGATCTATTGATAAGAACAAGTCCTAGACGGCCAGTTGGTGCAACTCTGGCCTGACCCATTTCCAAAATAGGTGTGGAAGCCTGTTTTTTGCTCCTAGAAGGTTATTCTTCCTCATCTAGAAGGTGATTCTTTTCTGTACCCGTACAAGTGCTGAAGCAAGATGTTGATAATGAACACCCTTGTAGATAAAGTATAGTATTAGTATCTTGAATGTGCATAACACTTTAACTTGTCCGAAAGTATTTTCTTGACAATTTTGTGAGTCAGCAATGGCAATGTACCATCATCCCTATTTTATAGATGAAGAAGCTAAAACTCAGAGGGGAGAAGCAATTGTCTCAGGTCTCATGTTTACTAAGGATTGGAGCTAGTATTTCAAGTGTTTCAAATCAAGACTGATGGTTCTGTCCCCATACCACAATATCTCTCTGAGGCCGAAGATCAACATATCGTTTTTTTTCCTAATGACGGGGAGGTTGAACCGCACTATCCTGGCCTTTCCAAGGAACAAGTGCCAAGACTTTCCCCGGAACTTTTAGGGATTTCAGTGAGTTGGTAATTCAATAACTGGGTCACTTGGAGTTGGAAACATTTCTGACTACCCTAGTGGTATCCAGCTAATGGTACATCAACAAAGGCTTGGCACTTTGAGATGACTTAGTTGTTAAGCAGGAAGAGTTGATTATACAATGTGTATTTAAAGGAGAGTGATCCTATCCTTAGTACTCTTGTCTTCTGGACATAGATTGTGGAATATTTTCAGCTATTTTCATGAGTAATGAGAAAAAAAGGTGACTTGCTCCAGCCCCAACCCTGGCTACTATGTGGCCATGAACACAAGGCAGATAAAGCATATATCCTATATGGATGAGCTTGAGTTTTAGGCTGCTTCTTTTGTATTTGTTCTTTTATAATCTTAGGTGAACAGTCTATCTTTTCTGAGATAGACACAAGTCAAGGGGTGGAGGTAAAATTCTTATGTCAAGAAGTCTGTAGGTCTTGGATCATTTTGATCTGAGTTAACTGGGGGCAAGGGGAGGAATCCCTGGCAACTACTCAAGCCCTCTTGTAGAAGATAACCATAACAAGAGGATGGACCTAAATATGACCCATTTTTCCAGAAGACATGGACCAGGAGTTTCAGTAGTGCAGAACCAAAGTGAAAATTAACAATGGTTATTCAGAGGTCCTGAAAACTACTTTATGTTCTGATGAGATTTAACCATCAGTCTCCCATGAGAGTACAAAGGTAGTTATAAGTTTTGTATCCTATTTTAAGTGTTTTTGTTAATGTATCCTATGAGTCCTTTTGTGTTTTTTAAAGCATTGGGTGTAGGAAATAAATACTTGTCCAACAACTGATTTACGTGGCATTGATCACCTTTCTACCTCCATTTTTGGGAAGATCCTAGACATCAGCCAATACTTAAGGCTTAAGTAATTTTAAAATTATCTTAGTGCTATTAAAGTTTCCGTGTCCTAAATCCTATCTGTGATACATAATTTACTTTTATGATCTACAAGACAATTTCTTCTCTTACAACTAATTCAAGATGAAATTGATGTGCTCCTTACATAAGACGTTTATCTTTCTCTTGATGATATATGGTAGCATTTTCAGTAATGTACTGAATAGAGAGATGGTCATAAAGTTGTGAATACCTTGGTTTAAGTACTATCTCTGACACATCCTGGCTATGTGATCAAGGATGAATGACATAACCATTCGATGTCACAGGTACATGATACCGAACTGTTGCCAATCTGTATTGGAAAAGGGAATCCTTTCGTTGGTAATTGCTTACATCAGTGACATCCCACATCTAATTTAGAAAAAAAAGAACTAACATTAAAATATGTAGTATATTTGATTGCCTTGTCCTTTGTATGTATGAGGAATCATTTATTGGACTACATTAAAGTGTTGTGGATCAGCTCTGGAGTCAAGAGACCTGCTTTCAAATATAGTCCTTTGATTCTTTCTTCCTGTGATATTTTCCCAAGTCAATTAATTGCCTTTCTTATCTGTAAAATGAGCAGGTTAGACTAGCTGGCCTCTAGACTTGCTGGTCCCTTCCAGTCATATAACTATGATCCTATGCTCTGAGTACAAATAAAATATTTCTTTATCTATTTTATCTATTATTATACAGAATTTACTTTTTTAAAAAAGGGATAGGTAATCATCTTCTTGAGTGAGATGAATGTTCAATCAATTACATATTAATTTTTCTGAAAGTCTTGACATCAGTTTTCTTCTGAGGATATAAGAAAAGAAAAAAATGAATTTAAAATTCATATGAAATAATCTAACCTCTTTGGTTTACAGTGGAAGTAAACAAAACCCTGAAAGGTAACATCACATGCATGAGGTCACACAGGTAACAGGTAGCAGAAGTGAGATTCAAACCCAATTTCTCTTACTGCAAATGCACTAATTATTTCATGCCTTATAAGCCTCCCACCCCAACCATCAGAATCAAAATAAAGAGTAGCCATCTGAATTTAGCAATAGATTATTAAAAATACAGCAGTAGAAATTAATCTCTGAATGTAATAGGTACACAGTTACTATTTGATGAATGAAAACTGAATGAATGAATGATTTCAAGAATATAATAAAGTATTCTAAATATCTAACAGTCTAAGAAAATTCAGCTATAAACACCTTCTATAAAATCCTCTAATATGAAATTGTCTGTATCCTTAAGCAAATAATTCTATTTAATCATCACGTTTATAACTCATGATATTTGATATCCCCTGGAGGAAGGATATCAGAGGTAAGTACCAACAGCAGAGCTAACAGTATAATGACAGTGGCCTGAGCCACTTCTAGCCTCAAGCAGTAGCAGCAGCAGCAGCAGCTACAGCAAACAGCCCTCTCCACCTTTTTTATAAATGGGTCGGGCTAGAGTAACACAATGACCACTAGTTCCCTTTGTGTAAATGCCACATCAGCCTTACTAACACACTTTTCAATCTTTTTTGATGTGTAGAGTTCAGAGGGCATGAAGGACCAAGAAAAGGGAAATAATTCTTTTTGATGAAATGGTTTGCCAGAATACAAGCTACCTCTGGGAGCTGGGAGCTGTCTGTCACCTTGTAGTTTGCCATTTATGTTATAAAGTTACTTATAGTTCAATTTAAATAGCTGCCTCCATGACAGCAATACAGTAGGTGAAAAAAAAGTTGAAGTACCTCTGGCCCTTTTGCTGTTCTGCCCAGAAGAATTCATAATTCCCCGCCCCCCCCCCCAGGTGTTCTCTACACCTAGAATTCTCTCCCTCCTCATCTCTGTCTCTTGGCTTCCTTCATATCCTAGCTAAAATTCAATATTCTTTGTTTGCCCAATTCCCCTTAACTTCAGTGCTGTTTCTCTGTCGTTTATCCTTACTTTGCCCTCAATGTTTGTACATAGCTGTTTACACATTATATCCCTTATTAGACTGTAAACTCCTTGAGAGAAGTCTATGTATTTTTTCTTTCTTCTTCCCTTTTTGTAAGCTTTTCCCCCTTTCTTTGTATCCATAGAATTTAGCACAATGCTTGGCACGTAGCAGTTGCTTGATCAATGCTTTTTGACTTGATTCTAGAGTGTTGTCAGGTACACAATGTATTGCAAAGTTTTGGACAAATATCAAGTTTGAAAGCACAAATAAATTTACGGAGTGAGGAGTGAAGACCAAGGAGATACATTGAGAAAGAATATTCTGTAGTTATGCATAGGATTTTTGTGATGGTTATTTCCTGCTTAATTACAGTTACACTCATTACCTTCCAGTGTTCATCCCTGAGGTATAAAATTTAAGGCAGGGTTTACTTTGTATGTATTTCAAATACAATTGAATAACAAAATTTTTCAATGCAATAATACAATCATTTTTTAATTTTTTTCTTGGTCTACTGGTTTTGACAGATTTTTTTCCATCCTAAGTCTAATCATTAGAATTGACAGAATAAATGATGAATTATTTTTCATTAATAATCACTAAAACTTTTGTTATTGTTTCAGTAGCCATCGTTAAACATAATCTTAAATATAATTCATGTTTAGCATGACTCAAGCACAGATTTTTCCCCTTTAGCGTTGATCATATTACAAATTAGTTTTTTTTTTCCACCTCACCATACAACTCAGTTGAGGAGGTCAGTTAGCATAAATATAATTTTCTATTTTTTTCAAAATGGTTCTAAGGGAATTCAAACTCCTTTGAATGGAGGTAACTAATTCTTCTGTAGCTGATCAATCTTCTCAGTACTATTTAGATAGGAGTACATACTGCTGGATATAATTTATTTCAATTGTGGGATCAGTCTACCCCCAAAGTAAAATGTTTATCTGGAAACTATTCCAAGTTTTTGCAAATTGTATGGTGTTGGATGGAGTGTAAAAGGCTATGTTTGGAGAGAAAAGTGGAAATTTAGGAAGAAATTATAGTCAGGAGTTGTTTAAGCAATAATCTATCAGATTCACATTGCATTTTGTACATACATGGTAGGCATATTATCAGTTTGGAAAACTAACAGTAGCTATAGAATGTATCTATACATGGAGAAATGTGCTTGTGCATTTATGTAAATATGTATACATGTGCTAATGTGTGTGTGTGAGAGAGAAAAAGAAACTGTCCTTCCACCCTTCTTCTTATCTCACGTTCAGGGCAGGACTGGGGAGTAGGGTGAGAAGACAAAAGCTGAGAGAAAATATTGTTATTATTATTATATATTATCCCTATGTGCATTTTATAGCTCCTCCTATCTCTAAATACATTTTATTTTGTTTGAGTAGGTTCCTCCATGATCCTAAAAAGTTGTATGGTTGGGCAGTCCAATAGTTTCTATAAAATATATAATATATGTACGTGTGCATTTCAAGTAAAATCCTACAAAAATAAATCCATGATATTTAATGGACACAAATATATACTGGATATGTGTTCATGGAAAACTGTTGGACAATTTCCTTAAATGCAGATATTGTAACATTCAAACTTCTCCATGATTTTAGATAAACCATGAATTTATCCCATAAAATACAGTAATTGGATATATGGTATATAATTAAAGTATCAGTGGCTGTCATGTAACTAAAGACTGCTTGTATGCTGTAATTATACTGCAATTTACAGTTTACAAAAAATCATCTTTAATAGAGGGGACTTGATGAATGTATGTTTTCTAAAAGAAAACCTTTGCCTGTTTTTGAATAAAACTGACAACTGGAAAATGATAAGCTAATGAAGCATCAGCAAACCTTTTGCCATTGGTTTTGAGCTTTTACTATTTCAAGCAACATAATCAAAGATTTGTAGAATATTTTTTTACCAGCTCTAAAGAGCAATTTGCAAGATGAGCCTAGGTAATTTCTATCCATCAACTGCTAAGATCAATGCATGCGGAAATAGATATATTTCCAAAACATGGAGGTTGTGTATTTTAGTGTAGTATAGTCAATAGTAAATAAGCATACATTAAATGATCCAAGTACTATGCAAAGAGCTGGGGAATATAATGAAAGACAAAAACCAAACAAACCATGGCCCTCGAACTAAAGGAACTTACATTCTAGTAAACAACTTTGTTCATACAAGATGCATAGAGTAAGTGGAAGGTTATCACCAGGGGAAAGGCACTGGCAGTGGGGGCAGGCCAGAGAAGACTTCTTGCAGAAGATGGGATTTGAGCTGAATCTTGGAAGAAGCCAGAGCCCACTCTAGGTTTTAGCTATCTATAGAATAAAGAGATTGGACTATATGACCTTTCAGATTTTTTTGAAACTCTATATTTAAGATTCCAGGATCCTATTCTCTCCTTGCAGGTCTTCACCATAGAACACTAGCTTTATGTATTGGTCCTATAGGGTCACAAATTTAGAGCTGGAAGGAAGATTAGAGATCATGTAATCTAATCTCTTTGGTTTACACTTGAAGTAAATGAAACCCTAAAAGGTAACATCACATGCATGAGGTCACATACATAACAGGTAGCAGAAGTGAGATTCAAACCTAATTTCTCTTACTCCAAATGCACTAATTAGTTCATGCCTTATAAGCCTCCCACCCCAACCATCAGAATCAAAATAAAGAGTAGCCATCCGAACTTAGCAATAGATTATTAAAAATATGGCAATAGAAATTAATCTCTGAATATAGTAGGTACATAGTTACTATTTGATGAATGAAAACTGAATGAGCAAATGATTTGAAGAATATAATAAAATATTGTAAATATCTAACAACCTAAGAAAAAACCAGTTATAAACACCTTCCATAAAATCGTCTAATGTCTTATTTTGGCCTAGAGGTGATTCTGGGTTCTCTGAGGTCATGTTAGTGGATTACAAATCTTGACAAAGCCTAAGAAATTGAGAAGATTTTAACATGGTCATGGGAACACAAACTGAGAGCTGGAAAAGAATATAAAATCAAGTCCAAACCCCCCATTTTACAGATTATAAAACTAAGACCCAAGGTGATATGACTTGTTCAGGTAGTAATATCTGAGAGAAGATCAAACCTCAAATCTTCTTGACTTTGGGTCCGATGATCTATGTACTCCAACATATTATCTTATTAATAAGATTATGTCGGTTTGCTAAGATCTAGTCTTATTGAATATAAAAGGCTCTCTCCCAGAACATTTTCCATTGGGTTATAGATCCTATGCCCATAGTGATCCCCCATAGACAGATTTTTTTAAAATGGCCCTCAGTTTTGTGTGCTTCCTTCTACTCTGCCATTGACATTGGTGGATTAAAAAAAGAAGGCAGATCTGACAACTAAAAAACTCTGAGAGACATAGTTTCTAGTTAATTTAAAAATTTTATTAATAAAACCAGCATGTTTATTAATAAAAGGATGGTCATTTGGCCATTCCTCTTACATCAATGACCTCTCATGGCTGTGGGTTCATAGATTGTATCCACTTTGAAGAGTAGGTGCTCCTGAGAGGTACCAATCAACTCTGATTGGTTAACACAATGGGAGGCAGTCTATATTAAAATGAGGGTCTTAGTCAAAGAGACATCAATCTCCATATCACCTGTTTCAACAAAAGCAACTCAACACTTCCCCAAACTTGTCTGAGCAAACATAATGAGAAAGAACACACTCATTAGCCCAAAAGGAGAATTTCTTTTACTGTCTGATTAGATTTTGGTCTGGGTAAATCTTTAAGAGAGATTTCCCAAATTGGTTGGTTTCTGGATGAGGAAGTAGAAAAGAGGAAAAACCTTGGTCCTGATTCAATAGTTAGTTATTAAATACAAGAGAGAAATATTTTTTATATGATAGGGATTAAGAATCATAGCATTATGAGACCATTTAATTAAATTTTTAATTTAGCTGTGTAATGGCAAGTAGAATCTTTTGCTGTTTTTATTTTAGTAAAATCAAGTGCGTCAGACTGAATCTTGCCTTTATCAACCAAACTTTATCACCTTTACTAGGGGTAAAGTACAGAAATGAAGAGTTTCTTTAACTAGAAAACAATATATATATTTGTATTGTTAATTATTTTAATGTGATTAGAGATCTTCCCCACTCATTAATGGGCCTGGCAAAGTTTGTAGGAAGGTCCACTCCTTTTGTTAATGAGGCACTGGTTCTTAAGGGTTGTGATGTCCTCTGACTCTAAATACTTTGAGGGTGAAGTTTTGCCAGAGAGACTCTGGGAAGCTCCTAAGCTCTGCTACCCCTTTGAAAACCCAGATGTTGGTACTTCCCTCTCTGGTAACTATGATCAGACAGTTGGAGCTGTCTGTTGATCTGTCAGACATTTAGAAGCGTGTCTGTTGATCTTTGATTTCTCTGTATTTTCTCTAAAGTTCAAGGTGCTGATGTTCAAGTGACTGATACATGTGCTTGATAAAGGTGATTGCTGACACCTCAAAAATTGCTTTTCCTTTTATAAATGCAGATCTAAGAACCTGTGACAGCAGACCCTCCTGTGTTTGTTAGGGTGCTTGCTGTTACAAGCTGTTGATACCCTAAATGCGAGACTGCTATCCAATGTCTAATGACATGATATATTACTGAAGGAATTAAACAATATTCATATTGATATCCTTGCTATAAATGAAATCAGAGATTTAAGGAAGTTACAGCTGAGCAAGATTGCTCAGAAATTCCCTTCTGAGAGGCAAATAAAAGAATTGGTAAAGTTGGTTTTTTCAAGTGCCTAAGGAAAACAAAAACATTTAGTCATCTTTAGTGTTTGGATCTTATAATGCACACCATGAAAAGAGTTGAAGTTTCATGCCAACATCTATCGCATGGTATGAAGAAATAGAGGAATTCTACAAGGCTCTCCAAACTAACTCAACATACATTTTGATCCTTGATGACTATAAACAGAGAGACAAAATGACAACAATGGTGATTACAAATACCAGAGAGAGGTGACAATGAAGAGTAATGATGATTACAAGTTCTAGAAAGAGATGGCAACAAAGTGCAGTGGTGACTACAAATGTCAGATCATTGGCAAAACATTAAAGAAGAAGATGAAAGATTTCATTGTCTGACCTCACAAAAGAGCCAGAATCAATGAAGGGGAAAATGAGACTATAGAAACCAGCATGAAACACAAGTAAGTCAGATCATCTCATGGGAACTTATATATGAAACTACAAGGACAACAAATAGAAAAGAGATGACTAGATACTGCATTTCTTTCTGGTATCCTCATGAGTGATGACAGTGGAACCAACACATTGGGTCTGTATCAGTTCGCACCTCAGGGTTATATGAGGAAATGGAAACTTTCAAAATTACATCAGGCTGGGCCAATCAGATACATTCAGAAGAAATCTGTGCTGGAGTTGAGAAAAATTTAAGGACATGAAAGCTCAATTTTAATATATCTCAAAAAGGGATTTTAAAAGTCATTAGTGAAAATGAGGTAACATAGAAAGGCCTAACACTGCAATGGTGTCCATGAAATATTTAAAGAGGAAGGTCTCTAGTACTAGGTCCACACTAATAGGATCATTCTTATGAATAAGATCATGGATTTATCAAAATATTGATGTATAAATGAAACCATTTTATTGTATCATCATTGTCAACAATTAATATTTTGAGAGGTTAATGATGGAGCTTTGACTTTGATAGAGTCTTTCTGTGATAATGTTAGCTGAAAGCTACTGCCATTTCCTAGTATAAATATTTACTCAGATTTTGTAAAAGTGATTTTCTATTGTGTAGTCTTATAAAAAGTTGCATGTGAAAAAGAAAAGGCTTAAATCATTACAGTTGCCCTATTTTCATGAGAAGTGCTTTTTAAACTTTCTCCAATTTGTAGGTAACAAAATAAGTGATATTCACTTATGAAGACTATTCTCTCTCAACTGGAATGCAGTAGTTTTAAAACAAAAATTATTTTCCATACCTGACTTTGTGCCTTCTGAAATACTACAATGAAATTATCCTCTTGCTTGCTTTATCCCCTTGAAATTTTAAAGTTAAGTTTTATTCTGTCATATAATTTTCTAGGACACAAATGCATATTACCTAAAGATTTATTCTTCTTGAAATAAGAGAGATCATTTAACATTTATATGATATTTAGGACAAGGTAACCTGATGTTCTATTTAACCTCAAAACAAAATGAGAAAATTTGGGGCTCATTAACTCAGTTATTTTCTCTAATTATTTAATAGGATATTGGATATTTTCTTAGAACTTCAATTTGATGTTTTCATTAGGACAGTATTAAAAGGTATCCATGATTTGGTTTCAATCTACCTTTCCCAACTTATCTCCCCCACCTTATTCTTCACTAGATTTAAGCATACCTTAGACATACTGAGCTTTAACACTAAATGCACTGCTGCAATCCCTTCCCTCCCCACCCCACACATCTAAACCCTAATCTCATGTTTCAGTTCCTCACATTCTAATTGTGTATGTGTATATTGTGTATTCTCTGAGATCGTAAACCCCTTTACAATGGACTTTTCCCCATTTCAGATCCTTAATATTATCATGCACATATTTAGCATTAATTAAATATGAGTGTTAAACTATTATCATCTCAGGAAGACTTCTCAAAATCTTTTCTGTGAGAGATTGACCAGCAGATATTACTTATTTTGAAAGTATCAAGAAGCCTTGAGTTTTTTCCCTCATATACATGTATCCATGCTTCTGCCTGCAAAAGGAAGCATATGTTCCACAGTCATGCCTTTGGGTCCAGGACCTTTTTGAATCTTAAATTGTATCAAATTCTACTCAGAGATTGTTTTGGTAAACCAGTGGTGAAATGAAGAGACTCTCTCCAGATAAACAGAAAACATGAGCCCCTTCTCCCCAGATAGCAATCATGGTTTAGAATATAAATGATGAATCACTTGGACAGATGTTACCTTTTCTAAGGGACTTTCTACTCGAGGAATGCTGATCATTGGCATCTGTGCCAGATTGTCCATGTGTATGTGTTCATTTTCTGGTTGTCTTCCTTTGAAATTGTTTACCACACATACAACCTAGAAGTTACAGAAAATAATTATCATTAAATCACATCCGAAGTGATCACTTCCTGTGATATCTCTATGGCTAATGGTTGGTAATTCTAATTAAGTTAACAGCACATTCAACTGCTTTCAAAAGATTCCATAGGAATGAGTTAAAAAGTCACATTTATCTTCTCTGAATGTGTCTGGTAGGCTTTATTGATGAACAAAATTTACACAAGTAGCACATAATTCAGGAAATAAATCTCATCACTTGCTCTACCACTCTGTTAACAACGACTGATTTTGAACGTTTCTCACTAAATGTGGATGGTTAAGATAACTGGATCAATTCAAGAACACCACAACCTTATGCAAATTAACAGCCCATTGACATTTCCTAATGCAGCTCACAGTTTAAATGGGATTCATCTCACATCTCTCTAAGAGTATCACATTCCCTATAAACCATTTTACAACAGGTACCCTCCACAAACTGTAGTTTCCCCTTTAGTAATCATTTTTATTGTCTGTTTATAAATTTCTTTTACACATCTGGCGTTTTCACAAGAGCTCACCTGGGTTACTGCTGAAACTAGAGATGCTATAAAGGAAATCGATCTTGGTACCAACTGCTTATGTCATCTTAGTTTCAAATTCATTTAAGAATATTTATTGTGGTAGCAGAATTTAATTTCAGTGACATGACCAATATACTCATTAATGCTGGCTTATGCCAATTATGTATAATATACTGTCTACTTTTCTCTATATTTATCTATTATTTTAAAATGATTATTTCATTATGCTCTGTAGTGAAACAGGGAAAAAAGTTCAATTTATGTACAGTTAGAATATAGCAATCTTTTTTCATAAATGTTTAATGTATAATTACAAATTTAAATCACAAAATTTCCAAAGTCTCTACTGGGAAGCCTTTTATTTAAGAAGGCTTACCACCAAATTTTCTCTAAAGGCCAATTAGATTTTTGGTTCCTCTCCAGTTTTATAAACAAAATTACTCTGATGATAATAAAATCATATCATGGAGGGCTAATAGCTGAGAAAAAAAATATCTTTGCATGTTGTTATTCCTTTATTGCCACAGACATTTCCAATGAGGATGTTTAATCTATTCCAATGCCAGATATATATATATATATATATCACTAATGTTACTGCATAAATACATACATATAAACATGTGTGTATATACATATCCCCTATAAAATCTTATGACTAGAAAGGTCTTTGAGCCGTGAGTTATTCAAAATGGTTTTATACCTTAAACTTAGACTATCCCAAAACCACCCTCGGTAGCTAAGAATCTGTTCCATCTTAAAAATAATTACTAGGGAAAGATATTTCTGATCATAATCTGGCTCCCATCTGTCTATTCACTTATTTCACATTATTTACCTTGACATACTGTGCTCCAGCCAAAGAGGCAGAACTGTTCCCTTCCCAATTAAATGTGTTCTCGTCTTCCATCTTTGCACCTTTGCACTCCCTGTGCCCCATAGCTTGGATGTGCTCCTTATTCACTGACAGCACTCACAATCCCCAAATTCACTCAAGATTCAGTTCCAGTGCCAGAACCTTTGCAAGGCCTTTCCTAACTCCCTTTGCCAACCTAACTGGTTATATTTTCTTGCTCTTGAAATCACAATATATTTACTTATCTCTGTTCACATTTATTCCCTGCAGAGAGTATGAGATCCTTGAGGGTAGGAGCAGGGAATGTTTGCTTTTTTGAGGGGAAGGGTCTTTCTCTCCACATAACTTTGTACTGTTTGGCCCATAATAGAGGTTTAATAAATGTCAACTGAATTTAACTCAAACATTCATTAAAACAGAAAGCTAGGTAATAGGTGATATAACGGAGAAAGCTCTGGGCCTAAAATCATGAAGACCTGAGTAAAATCCAGCCTCAGACACTTATTAGCTGCGTGATTTTGAGCAATTCATTTAACCTCTGTTTGTCTCAGTTTCCTAAACTCTAAAATGGGTATAATAATAGCACCTACCTCCCAGCATTGCTGTGAGGAGCAAACGAGATATTTATAAAGCTTGTAGCACTGTGCCAGGCACATAGTAGTTATAGAGTAAATGCCATATAATTCCACTGAAAAGTCAGAGTGGCATACAGCACAAAACATCATGAGGAGTAAGAAGAAGAGGCTGAAGATATTGCTTTGGCTCCTCATTTCCTCATCTGTAAACTGAGAGGATTGAACTACTTTATTCCTAAACTCTCTCCTATCTCTTAAATGCTATGATCCTATGACTCTCTGCTCTTTGAGGGTAGCTAATATATCTATTCATCACCATATCTTCTGCACATCATCTGTAATATCAAATATGGCAACAGTACCTTGCATATAACAGGTGGTCCAATATTTGTTTAATCGAATCATTCAAATTCTTTCTAGGTCAAACGATTCTAGAGATTTCAAAATCCTATTTACGCACACGAAGTTATTTTTCTCCTGATAATGGTTTAGCTGCTAACACAAAACCAATTTCTTTTTACCTGAAATCTTTGATTCCTCAGGCTCATCCCTCTCTGTCTGAAACCAAACAGCATTTAACTTCACAGTCATCCACTGCATTTACCATGTAATATTAGCCATAATAGCTACCTGTGCTTGTGTTTTATCATACCACGAGGAAATGGACTCTAATCTTTGTAACTCTCCTCACACCTCATGCCTTGTGGCCAAGTGCACATGTTTACAAGATGCAACTGTTAGAGTCACTGAAGGAGAGCACAGCAGAGGATGCTGGGTCAGGTACCAGAGAACACAGGTTCAAATCCTGATCATTTACTTTATTGTGCTAGAAATTGGTGTTGGTGTGGGGCATAGAAAAGTAAAAGACATGGGCCCTTCTCTAACAGAAATTACAATTTGCTATAGCTAAAGAGACTACATAGCTATGTGGGAAATTATGCAGGACCAATCAGAAGATGTCTAATTCAATATCCTTTCATCCAAGTTGAATAAACTGAGGGCAAGAGAGGTTACATGACTGGCCCAATATTATATAGATAACATGTCATCAAGACAGGATTTGAAACCAGGCCCTGTGTCTCCTAAACCCAGTAGTGTTTCCATGGTACTATTCTGCTTCCAAGACACTTAAGCAGGGCCTTGTCTAACTGGACCAGATAAAGAAAAAAAAATGCTTCTAGGGATGGAAAAATCTGAACACATGAATAAAGATGAAAATGAATGTGATCTGCTTGAGGGAAATACAGTAATGATTGGAGTGGAGGGTCTGAATTAATGAATAAGCTTGAAAAAAGTAGGGTGGAGCCATATTAGAACCAGATTTGAAGGCTAGCACATACTTCATTTCCTGTTGAATTTAACTGAATTGACACTGTGCAATCAGGAGGCCACTGAGCCCTTTTGAGAGGGTGAGGAGGGCCACCTGCCAAAAAGGTTTGAAGTCAGGGAGTTTGGTTGGGAGGTTTTGGAAATCATTGGCAAGCATAAACCAAGATGACTATAATGGCGGATCCCTGGGAAGCGTGCTTACTGCCCCATAAAAGAACCAATGGGAATGCTTCCCCAATGGGAATGCCACTATACATAGCTCATACTGTGCATGCCTATGAGGATAATTATATTGATCTTAGGATCATTGTTTTAGAGATAATAGAATCTTTATAGGCCATTTAGCCTAACCTCATTTTACATAAGAAAAAGATTGAGGTCCAGAGAATGAAAATGATTTGCTCAAAGCCATATAGCCACCTCCTCTGACTTCACATTCAGTATACTTTTTTTTACTGTATTGTAGAATTTAAATTGGAGATGAGGGAATGGAAATGAAATCATAGATATAAGAAGCACTTTATGTGGAAAATATAGGCATTGGTGGCTGGCTCACCATAGAGAAACAATAGGTAGGATGAGTTAAAGATGCCTCAGTAGTGTTGAACCTAGGTAATTTGGAGAGGACCAATGCTGCTAACAAAGAGACAGGGAGGTTGGGTGAAAAATAAAACGAATTTTATTTGGGAAATGTTTGAGAATTCAAGATACCTTTCGAGAATACTGTAAACAGCTCAGATTGGGAAACTAGGATTGAAAAGCATTGCTTTAGGGATAAACATTAGTGGTAGTCAATGGAAGCAGATGGGGTCCACTTTGGGAAACACTTAAAATACAAAAATTCATAGTTGCCAAAAAAAGTTATCTGGAAAAGAACATTTGTCATACAGAAACATTCCCTCCAGGCCTTTTAAAAAATATTAAGAACCACAGTGGATTTTAAATATTTGTTTACAAGAAGACTCCAAAATACTGCTTGTGCCATATGGATGCTCCAGGAGACAAGCTAGCCTAAAGAATTAATCTTTCTTACCTTTGAAATTATTTTTGAAAATCATTTTATAGGATCGTAGCCAGACTAGGCACAAGGAGCTATTTGATCCAACCAATTCATTTTGCACAAGAGGAAACTGAGGCCCAGAGGGGTTAGGCATCACATATCAAGAAAGTGGTAATCTACCTAGACCAGTTCCCTAGGGGAGATAGTGGATAGATTCTTGAACCTGGAGTCAGGAAGAAATGAGTTGAAAATCTGACCTTAGACACTGCTAGCCATGTGATCCTGGACAAATCATTTCATCACTGTCTGCCTCAGTTTCCTCATCTGTAAAATGGGAATACTAACAGCACCAATTTCCTAGGGTTATTGTGAAGAGAAAAGGTGATAACCTTTGTAAAATACTTTGCAAAATTAAAGGGCTATATAAATGCTAGCTATTATTATTACTAGAAACACCAGATTTTCCTACTTTTGATGGAAGTTCTTTTTTCCTTTCTATTTAACCATTATGCAAGCCATCTTCATGTTACTCCCCCTCATGCACATGTTGTTCCAGTGAAGGTGGCTTACTTGCCAATATATAACATTTCATTCCCTTCTCTACCAGTGTCTCCCTCCCTCCCTTCCTTCCTTCCTTCCTTCCTTCCTTCCTCCCTCCCTCCCTCCCTCCCTCCCTCCCTTCCCTCCTTCCTTCCTTCCTTCCTTCCTTCCTTCCTTCCTCCCTCCCTCCCTCCCTCCCTCCCTTCCTTCCTTTCCTCCTTCCTTCCTTCCTTCTTTCCTTCCTTCCTCCCTTCCTTCCTTCCTTCCTTCCTTCCTTCCTTCCTTCCTTCCTTCCTTCCTTCCTTCCTTCCTTCCTTCCTTCCTTCTTTCTCCCTGTTTTACATATAAGAAGCTGAGCAGAAAGAGGTTAAGTGATTTGCCTAGGGCCACACAGCTATTAAGAGTCTGAAGCAGAAACTGAAGTCAGGACTTCCTGACTCCAAGTCCAGGGCTCTAGTCATTGCGCCTAATAGCTGCCTCTTACTAATTCATTTTTTATTTTTGTATCCTTGGGGACTAACACAGACTCTTACACATAGTCAGCCCTTCATGAGTGTTTGTTGTTTTGAAATGAATGTAATCATGTCACAGAGCTGGGAGCTGAAAATAAGAAAAAAACTGAATTTAAAAAATAACAATAATAGTAATTCACATTTATATAACACTTTGCACTTTGCAAAGTACTTTCCTCACACTATCCCCAGGAGTTGGATTAGGTAAGTATTATTATCCTCATTTTGTCTCTGAAGAAATAAGCTCAAAGAGGTTAATCAACATGGCCATGGTTACACAGCTAATAATGTGGAAAGACTGGTAATTGAATGTGGGCCATGTGTCTCTAGGTCTAGTATTCTGTCAGTTACAACCAGGAGGCTGTACACCTGTGGGAGTATAATGTTGGTTTGGATTTCATGATTTCCTAGGTCTGTCCTATTTTCAAGGATTCTATAAGCATGAGTTCATTTTATACAGAAACTGAGTTCAGGGAGATGTATTCAAAACCACATGATTTAGAAATGCAGTTTAATCTTCATCAGAAAGAATGAAGGAAAAATACAGATCCCATAATATTTTAATTTTTCCATACAGCAGTGAGAATTACTATAGGTATTTATTTACTCATTTTCTCAAAATGGATGATGCAAGTTCACTTGTATCAATGCCCATGTGTCAAAATCAACCTCAAGTACTCACCAAAAATACTGCTATAGATATTCCAACAAGAAAGCCTGCTATCACGTCTGACCAATGATTTCGATATTCTGCTACTCTGTTGAGTCCAGTAAGAAAGGCCAAACACATTAAGCCCAAGCATAGAACTGGTTTAGCAAGTCTTGTTCCTTTGGCTTTTATTGTGTTGGTAATGTACATCTGAAATGACAAACGGAAAAGGACAAGATACTAAGCAGTCTATATGCCAATCTAATATATTTCTGTCAAACTATCGACTCAGAGATAGAAGAGAATTCAGAGATCATGTAGGCCACCCCTGTTATTTCACAGATGAGGGAATGGAGGTCTAGACAAGTTATTTGGCCAAAGTCAAGAAAGAAGCTGCAGAACCAACATCTAAACCTCAGTCTTTGGACCTGGGATCCAGTCATTGTTCTAGTATACTACATTACTTCTTATATATGTTTTATGAAAAATAAATATGTATAACACATCAATATGTCCATAAAATCTAATTAATATTAGAATATTAAGCTTTTTGCTATTTTGAATGAGATTAACCACAAAAACATAGATGAAATGATAGGAATAATTTAATTTTACTTACCCACTGATACCCTTTTTAAAAAACCCAATATCATCCATTAATCTTGTCTGTAGAGTATTCATACTCAGAATGGACAAAATTATGGAATATGAAAGTGGAAATTGACCTTAAAGTCCAACCAACTAGTCAAAACTGTACCTGAACAATACATAAATATCACACTAAATTTTTGGTCATCTAACATTTGCTTAAAGACTTCAAGTGAGAGGGCAATGTCAAGGTCTCAAGATGATCAATCTCATTCTTCTGTAGCTACAATTGTTAGGAAGTCTTTCCTTGTGTTAAGCCTAAATTTGCCTATTTTCATCTTCTGCCCATTTTTAGATAACTCACATATAGTCCTTTGCTAGATCTGTTCTTGAAGGAGCATATGATCTTTGATTTAGGGCTGGAATGGACCTCAGAATTGATACAGTACAAACCCTTCCTTTAATAGATGAAGAAATCAAGCCCAGAAAACATAAGTGTCTTGGTCAAAGTTATACCAGTAGTAAGTGGCAAAGCTAGGATGCAAACTGAGGTTCTTTGACAGGAAGTAGAGGATTTTCTGACCACATCATTCTAAATCCTAGGGATTCAAGCTTAATCTCTCACATCACAGCCCTTCCAATATTTATAGCCAGCTGTTGTATCCCTCCAAGGCTTTCCTTTCCATTCCACTATCTTCAATTGATTCTCATATGGTATGGAATCCAGCATTATGTATCAGTTAGAAAATACACATAGGCAAAGGTATACCTTTGTACACAATACAATTTTTTTTGTATTTCTTGTACACAATATACCTTTGTATACAATACAAAATTGTTTAAAGTACAATTTTGATACAATACAATATATTGTATCAAAATATTGGATAACAGCGATTGCAGAATACTACTATGCATCAAAAGTACACTGTTCTGAAGAGAGAATCTAGAAACATGGGAAATATTTGTGAAAGAACCAATGGCAGGAAAAATGAAGCAACACTGTGGTGGGCATATATTTGAGACAAGCTAATCAAGGAGAAGATAGTGATAAACTAATCACTGGATATGTCCAATTAGATTGTAAGCTCCTTGAGGGTAGGGACTGTCTTTTGACTTTTTTTGTGTGTCCCCAGTGCTTTTCCCAGTCCATGGCACATAGCAGGTACTTAATAAATATTGATTGATTGATTGATGAACTACAGAACTAGAAGACAAGCTTGACAATAAGGCATGACATTTTCCTTGTCAATAACTTGAATATGAAGCTCTTGTGGACAAGGTGAGGAGAAGGGAGATAGATCATAGTGCCATTAGATAGATTAATAATTGGCTGGCCCCAAAGAGTAATTATTAATGATTATTAATCTAGGGGAAGGTTTTCAGTGGAACAACAGAGGACTTTTTTCTGTTCAACATGTTTTATCAATAAATTTAATTAAGGCATAGTTGGCTAAATTATTGAATTTACTGATGCAACAGAAACAGAAAGAATGACAAATGGGTTAGATGACAGAATCAGGTTTTTTCCTAAAGAGAGATTTCCATAGGCTAGAATAAGAGGCCAAATCTAATAAGATGAAACCAAATAGAACAAATTTAATTTAACTCTTCCTCCACATGACAACCATTTAAATATTTGCAGACAACATTCATGTTCTCACCTAAATGTTTTCTTTTTTTAGGCTAAACGTTCCTGGTCCCTTCAACAATTTTTTTCAGGCTTTGCACTATTTTAAGTTCGTTTTTCACTCTGGTCACTGTCTTCTGGAAGCCTTTTGGATAATTTATTTCATAATTAAATCTGGTGCTCATAATAAAATGTAATATACCAGATAGGGAGTAATGAGTAGAAGTGTCATCTTCCTTGCTCTGAACACTCTGCTTTTATTATTACAGTTAAAAATTGCTTTCTTTTCTTTTCTGAACTCCTAAGATTGCATGCTGTGTTGGGGAGGGAGGAGATAGGGAGAGGGAGAAAATTTAAAATTTATTGAAGTGATTGCTGAATACTGAAAACAAATAAATTAATTTTTTTAAAAATGACTTTCTTTTCTCTTTTCTTTTCTTTAGATTTCTACATCACATTGTCATCTTATATTGAATTTTTAGGCCGATAATATCTCCACTTTTTTTTACAGAAATTCTTGTGCAAGTGTATTTTTAATCAATCACCAAGTGTTTATGAAGTACCTATTATGTTAGCACTGTGCTAGGCACTGGGGATTGAGATAGGTGTAAAGGATGAAACAATCTCTTCTATCCTGTACGGGTGAAGTTGATTCCCTGAATCATGTCTAGAAATTTCCATTTATCCCTATTAAAGGTCATCTTATTAGATTTGATCTAATCTGCTGACATCTTTTTGATCCTGATTTTGTTATTCAGTGTGTTTATGAAGTTACTGAGAGGCAAATTTTCCCTCAATTTCAAGGGGAAAAACAACTTTCTAACAATTAAACTTCTCTAAAAAAGTATAATGGGGCAGCTAAGTGGCTAGAGGCTAGAGTGCTGAGCCTGGAGTCAAGAAGACTCATTTCCCTGAGTTCAAATCTGACCTCAGACACAACCCTATTTTGCCTCAGTTTCCTCATCTATAAAATGAGCTGGAGAAGCAAATGGCAAACCATTCCAATATCTTTGTTAAGGAAACTCCAAATGGGGTCACAAAGAGTAGCACATGACTGCAAAATGACTGAAAAATAAAAAGAATAAAGGGGTGACTAATGAGAAAACAAATTTCCTTTCACTATTAGGTCTTCAGCTGGAGGCTGGATGCTTACTTATTGTAGATGTCATAGAGAGATTTTTTTTTTCCTCTAAAGTATGAGTTGAACTAGAAGACCATAGAGGTATTAATATAGCTCTGAGACTCTGAGAAAACTACAATTTTGGATCAGTTTCAATTACAGCACTGGAGAACATGGACATACTCACAGTTTATTAACTTACTTATGAAATCACATTTGGAAGAGCAGATTTTAAATCAGTTTTATGTTTAAAACTGATGATACTTTGTAATATGGCTTTAGGATTTAGTTCTGGTGCCAAAACTTGCCTTTATATTATCAAAAATTACACCATTTAGCAGAGTCAGAATTAAAACAAAACAATTATAAAGAGGAAAATGCAATTACTTAAGAAATAATGAACACCTAGACCTCTGACTTTCTCACATATAGTGATAAAGATGAAATAATGATAATTAACCTCCCTTTATAAGAAGTCTAGAAGTTAAGAACTTTTATAGTCATCAATAACTTGATTTCTCCCCAACCCAACATATTCTTTTCCTCAATAGCTTATAATTTAAGCCTTCTTATGTCTAGGAACATTCTTGCAAATCTATGGAACATACCTGTTTTATTTTTTGAAGTGGTGGGTAGTATTGTCTATGAACAAGAGCTGGTTTTGACAGCAAAATTTAGGCACCACATTTCTATTAAGAGAATATTCATTATTAAAGGCCATGCTACTAATGCACTTGCCCATTAACTACCTTGGACTTAGTCAAAATACATGGATCCATAAATTCAACATTTGATTAGAAAAGGAGCAACATGTAAGTTACTATTCTACAGCTGCCATTTGAGATTTCTATGAAACTTAGCAATTATTTTATTTGACTTTTCTGGGCAAACCTTTATACCTTTCATAATTGCCAGAACCAACTGTGGGAATACTTAAATAACTTATAAGGAGTAATTCAACTTTCTGGGTGCTTTGTGACACACAAAACTCACCCCTCTGTGGGAAACAATAGCTTTGCTGTCCAACTCTTGACTGTAGTCCTTTGAGCTGTTATGATATTTTGGCCTAAACTAAGGAAGTGATTAATAAATTTACTTTGATGAAGATATGTGTAGGATAGATGGAGCTTGAAGGAAGAGACTAAAAATCAGAAATATGTATATTTGTACTTATGTAAATATATATGTATGTGTGTATACATGTAATTATGATAATTACAATACTCACTAAGCATAGATCTCATGTCTTTTCTGACTTTGTATCATATCGCATGTAATACTGAGTTCTGCCAAGGGAGAGTAGAAGGGAGAAAATTTGAGCCATCATTTTTTTTAAGTTAATTGCAACCCTGATATAAGTTTTCTAATCTTCATCTTTCTTCATGGTAGTCAATGCTAAACATATACTTTAATCTAATTCACAAATCTGAATAATGCAAATTAATGAAAAGGATTGAAATATGTCATTGCCAAACTGCTGTCAGTGATCTGTGAAAGATTGCCAAGAATAAGAGCAGTTTGGCCAGACTGACAAAAAAAGACCAACGTCTCTATTTTTTCAGGGGAAAAAGAGACATGGGTGAATTCTGTCAATATGGACATTATTAAAAGCATTATTAAATGAAAAGGAAATAGCACTCAAGAAGGCTAGAAGATCTTGATCAAGAATAGGTTATGTCAAACTAACTGCAGAGGGTTACTGGTAGATCAGAGGAATGGTGAAGGGAGAGTATATGTAGGTTTCAGCAGTGATTTGATAATTGTCTCATGCTAGCTCTGTGGGTAAGGTGAAGATTATATATATTAGCTGACAGTCAATTTACCGGATTAGGAATTGGTTGAATAGCTTGTAAGGCTCATCCATGGGTTACTGCCCATCTTAAGGGAGACTTCTATGTAGTAGCTCAGGGATTTGTCTTTGGGCCTGTTGGTCATAATTTTTTATCAGGGACTTAAATGATGTCAAAGAAGGCATGGTTGTCAAATTTGAGATAAGAGGGATGGAAGTGAGGTAGGGTCACAAAATAACTCAACAAGACTGAACATTGAGGAGCATCTAAGAAAATGAATTTTATAGGAATAAATGTAACAATATATATCTGCATATATGTAACAAAAAAAAATTAATATTATAAATACTTTTTCTCTGACAAGGACCTCTTCCTAACTGTCCATGCTGTGGCTTTCAGCCTCATCCTTCAACCACAGCTTCCCTCTCCAAAGTTATCAAAGATCTCTTAATTGTCAAATCTAATGACCTTTCCTCAGTCCTTATCTTTCTGGATCTCTCTGAAGTCTCTGACATTGTTGAATACCCTCTTCTTCTTGCTATTTTCTTCTCTTTGACATTACCTTCAGCCTGTCTGATCATTCCTTTTCAGTCTCCTTTGCTGGATCTGCAACAAAATGACTCTTATTGATGGTGGACATCCTCCAGGACTCTTGCCCAAGCCCTCTTCTCTTCTGTTTCTATACTACTTCCCTGACAATTTCATCAGTTCCCATTGACTCAATTATCATCTCTACTCTGATGATTCCCAGATTTATTAATGTGATCCTATCCTCTCTCCTAACGTCTAGTTTCACATATCGAGCTTTCTATTTGATATCTCAAAATAGGTATCTTCAATTCATTGTGTCCCAAACTGAATTCACCATCTTTCCTTCTAAACCCTTCCCCCTTCTGAACTTCCTTGGTGCTGACAAGGACATATTCATGTTCTTACTCACCCAGGTTCACAATGTATTTGTCATCCTTCACTTCTCATTCTCCCTCACGCTTCATATTCAATCCTATGCCAAATTCTGCTGATTTTGCCTGTGTGACATCACTCTTATATACTCCTTTCCCTCCTCAGACACATCTACTACTCTGATACAGGTTCTCATTTCCTCATGCTTGAACTATTGACACAGCCTGCAGCTTGGCCTCCCTGCCTTGTCTCCCTTTGCTCTAGTTCATCCTTCACTCACCTGTTAGATTAATTTTCCTGAAGTATAGATCTAACCACATTACCCTTCTATTCAATAAACTCCAGTGACTCTCTGTCATTTCCAAGATCAAATATAAAATTCTCTGGTTGGTCTTCAGAAGCCTTCACAATCTGACCCTCTCTTATTTTTTCAGGCTTCTTTTACCTTCTCCTTCCCTTCCTATCCTCATATACTATGCAATTTAGCAACACTGGGCCTCCTTACACTTCCTTACTTCATTTCTCTAATCTGGACTTTTTCATGGCTTGTCCTCCATGCCTGGAAGGTTCTCCTTCTCATCTTTGCCTCCTGGATTCCTTGAAGGCTCCATAAAATATCACCTACAAGAAGCCCTTCCTGATCCCCTTTAATGCTAGCTGTGTCCCTCAGTTGGATCTCTCCAATTTGTCCAGTCTCCACCATTTGACTGTGAGCTCCTTGAGAGCATTTCTTTGTAACCCCAGCACTTAGCATAATAACACCTGGCATGTAGTAATGACTTAATAATTGGTTATTGGCTAATAGAAGTAAGACCTGAAGACAGTATTTCATATTTTAAAAAAGCTGGAGTTTTATTGGATTTCAAGCTCAACATTTTTCCACTCTGGTCACTTTTTGCTTATCTTACTGGGTGTTCATTGTTCCCTTTTCATCAGATACAATATACTCTATTGTTTGTAAAAATCTTTAACTATCATTTTTTCAGAGGCAGCAAAATGGCAAGGTGGATAGTGCACTGGGTGTGAAGTTAGGAAGACCTGAGTTCAATTCTAGTCTCAGACATTTACTAGCTATGTGACCCTAGGCAAGTCACTTAACCTCTCTACCTCATTTCCTTAATTGTAAGACAATTAATGCCTCTCTCCAAGGGTTGTTATGAGGATTGACTGAGAAAATAACTGTAAAAAAAGCCTGGGACATAGTAGGGGCTCAATAAATGCTTAATCTCTTCTTCCTTAACCCCCTTCTTTCCTAGTCTTTTGTCTTCTTCCTAAGACTTAAGATAGGCATTGCTCAAGGTTATGTCTTGTTTATCCTTCCTCCTTTTGCAATATCCTTTCCTTCCTTTACCCGCCCTCTTTCCCTACCACTATAACTCTCACCCCTATGGAGATAGCTCCTAAACCTTTTATGTCCCAACATACCTTCTAAACTCCATTTCATATTTCCAAATGCTTAAATCTCCAAGTGCTTAAAAGGCATCTCTACTTGAATTTCCTGGTGAAACCTCAAATGCAACCTTTCCCAAATCAAGAATTATCATTTCTTCCTAAATATTCTTCTTCCTACTTTAGTACTTCTTTAGGTGATAGGGTCATTCCTCCATTATTCCATTTATTATACCCTGGTGTTATCTTTCACTCTGCCCTCTCCCTCACATTTTTTTAAATCAAGCTTTATAAATTCAACTTCCATAATAATATGAATCCACTTTTCTCTGTTCCTATTCCTACTACACCCCTGTCCCATTCTGAATAATTGCAATGACCTTCCATTTCCATTTTCTCTCCTCTAATCTACTTTTTTCAAAATCCCTGTAAGACTACATCTAGGCACATTACTACCAGATCCTTCTCCTCTATTTTTCTCTTTCCACTTCTCTCTACCTCACTCTCCTCCTCTGTCTCTAACTCTCTCTCTTTTATCCATAGACTTTCTCCTGAGCTCCAGTCTTCATATATCATCAATTGTCCATTAGACATTTTGAACTGGACCACCCATGGGTATCTTAAACTTATCACGTCTAACAAAACCTATTTTCTTTCCCTTTTCCATACCTACTCCCATTGACTACCTTATTTCTACTAAGGGTGTCATTACCAATCTAAACACCTGGGTTTACCTCAGCATAATCCTTAACTCCTCATCCTGCAAATACAGTCAGTTGTCAAGTCTTGTTGATAATACTTCTAGATATTTCACATCCATTCCTTTCTATTTACAAGGCCACTATGATTTCTTTGTTTGTTTCTGAACTCCTTCCTTCCTTTCTTCCTCCCTTTCTTTCTTTCTTTTTTCAAAACTTTAAACCTTGTTCACTCTGAAGCTCATGGATTGGATCACAATAGGTCCCTACCCAAACTCCACTGAATGGTTGTACTTTGGGCCCTCCTGGCTTAGAGTGAATGTCAGTGGTAACTGTTTCTCTTCGGAACAGCAACCCTGATGGTCTTCCCCTCCCAGCTCAGTTTTCTTCTTTTTCTAATGAAAGGGGCCATCCCTTGATTTGCTTCTTAGAAAGGCCTGAATGGGCGTTACTTGACTCTAAGTGAGTACCTGAAAAGGCCTTAGCCTAAAAGGGTTAGGGTGTCCCATTGCATCCTGAGTCATCTCCAGTCATCCTAATGAATATCGGGTCACTGGATCCAGATGGCTCTGGAGGAGAAGTGAGGCTGGTGACCTACACAGCCTTTCCTCGCTCAAATCAAAGTCAATTGCAAGTTATGTCATAATGTCCCTGATGCCATGGTTCTCTTTGAAAATGAAGGGCAACCACAACAGCCCTAATTTAGTATCTCATCACCTCTTTTCTAGATTACTACAATAATCTCCTGCTTAGTGTCCTTGTCTCCCTCCCCCAATCCATTAGCTTGTACTTATTTTGGATATACTTCTTTACGTACATATTGTCTCTCGAAAAGAAACGTAAGTTCTTGACACCTGGAACTGTTTCCTAAGTGGCTAGGTATCACAATAGGTAAAACACTGCACTTGAAATGAGGAACATCTGAGTTCAAATTCTGCTTCAGACATGTATTAGCTATGTGACCATGGGTGGATCACAGCTTCTGTCTCAGTTGCTTTATCTCGAAAATGGAGGAGACAATAAAAGCACTTATTTTTCAGGTTGTTGTGAGCACCAATTGATATTCTTGGTAAAATGTTCCTTACAAACCTTAAAGGGTTAAGTACATACTAGCCACTCTTATTTTGTCTTTGTGTTAAATACCTAATACATAGCAGGCAAGCAATAATACCTGCTGATGGACTCATCTGAAGTGTTGTGTTCAGGTAATGTATTTTTACAAAAGAAAACATTAAACTGTAACATACCCTGAAAAGGATTTCCAGTATGGTAGACCTGAAGACCTTAGCGTGTAAAGATCATTTGAAGAAATGGGGCATGCTTAGATTGGAACAATGAAAACTAATGGTCCCTGGAAAGGGTGGGGTGGAAATTTGAAGTAAAATTTATAGCTGAGGAAGGTAGATGGCAGAGGGGACTGAGGTCTTGGCCTAGAATCATGAAAATGTGGGTTCAGATTTGGCCTCAGACATTTACCAGCTCTGTGACTCTATGTAAGTCACTTAACCTCAGTCTACCTTGCCTCCTCAACTATAAAATGGATATAATAGCATCTACCTCCCAGGGTTGTTGTGAAGGTAAAATGAAATAATAATTGTGTATGTGTGTTTGTCCTTAGTTGCTGAAGAAGACCATGCCATCAGAGAAATAATGACATGACTTGCACTGGACTTTGTTTTTTGAGTGGGGGAGGGCTGTGCAGGTCACGAGCCTCACTTCTCCTCCAGAACTATCTGAATCCAGTGACCAGATATTCATCAGGATGACTGGAGATGGCCCAGGATGAGGCAGTTGGGGTTAAGTGACTTGCCCAAGGTCACACAGCTAGTGAATATCAAGTGTCTGAGGTGAGATTTGAACTCACATAGTAAGTACTTAAATGCTTATTTTCTTTCTTTCCTTTATCCTTGTTTTCAACAATTTGAAGAATTATCTAAGGAGACACTTTTTACTTATTCTTCTTGGATACAGAAAAGAGTTAGGACAACTGGGTACAGGCTGGAGAGTGACAGGTTGAGGCTTGATATCAGAAAACTTTCCAAACAGTTTGATACATCTAAAAGCAGAACGGGCTAGGAAATAGTGAGTGTGCCTCCACTGGAAGTCTTCAAGAAGAGACTGGTATCCACTACTAGTTCTGTATCCCAAAGAAATAAAAAACAAAAAAGAAAAGGAGTCACATGTGCCAAAATAGTTATAGTCACCCTTTTTGTGGTGGCAAATAATTGGAAATTGAGGGGATGCCCATCAACTGGGGAATGGCTGAACAAGTAGTGGTATATAATTTTGATGGAATTCTATTGTACTATAAGAAATGGTGAGCAGGATGGTCTCAGAAAAACCTGGAAAGATATATATGAACTGATACAAAGTAAAGTGAGAAGAATCAGGAGAACATTGTACTCAGTAATAGCAGTATTGTATAATGATTAACTGTAAATGATTTAGCTCTTCTCAGCAAAACAATGATCTAAGATATTCCTAAAGAACTTATCATGAAAAATGCAATCCATCTCTAGAAGGAGAACTGATGGAGTCTGAATGCAAATTGAAGTGTACTTTTTTTCACTTATTTTTACTGGTGGGTTTTTTTTTTTTTTTTGGTATGTGTTTTCTTCCACAAAATGGAAACATGGAACTTTCCCAGTATGGAAATATGTTTTTCATGACTGCAAAACATATCAAATTGCTTGCTATCTTAGAGAGGGGGAAAGGAAGAGAGATAATTTGGAAAGCAAAATTAAAATAAAAAGGAGTGTTAAACATTGCTTTTACATGTCAATGATAAAAAGAAAATACTAAAAAAAAAGAAAAAGAGTCTGGTATCTAAAAGAAAGATTCTTATGGCCTCTGAGGTCTGTTCCAGCTCTGAGATTATGTGATTCTATGAACTCAGGGAAAAGAAAGACAAGGGTAAAAGAAGTAAGGTAAAGTCACCTATTATTGAAAAATACACATCATCATCATCATCATTATGGCTAGTATTTGTATAATGTTTTAAGGTCTTGCAAAGGGCTTTACTGAAGCCATCTCATTTGATCCTTACAAGAAACTTGGGGAATAGGTACTATTGTTATCTCCTTGATGAGATTGAGCCTGAGATTGATCAGGTGACTCATCCAGGGTCATATAGCCAATAAGAGTCTAAAGCAGAACTTGAACTCATATCTTCATGATACTGGGTCTTACATTCTACGCACTTGTCTATTTAGCTACTTTACTTGCATACCTTGCCTAATCTTATCTAAATGTTTTGATGTGGTATGTACCAAAGCCTAAGGAGAATTTGTAGTAGCTCTAGATTGATAACTCACTACCTTTGCAGTAGCGCTTCTTTGCTTCTTTCTATCTTTCTCTACTTATTTCTTGCCTCATGAAAGGGATTGTCAAGCCAAAATTTGTGTAGATAGGAAAGTAATAAATGAATAAAAATAGGGATATGAAACCTACAATACCAAATAGAGGTAAATTCTTTCCCTTATTCCAAAGAAGAGCGGAAAGCAACGTGGTATAGCACATAAAATAATGGATTTGGAGTTAGAGGACCTTGCCTCAAATCTGTGCTATGCCCCTTACTACCTTTTGACCATTAGCACGTCCCTAATCTCTCCGTGTAAATTTATAATAGGACTTGATAATAAAGAACAGAGGGGGACAGCATGGGAAACCTAATCCAGATACAATAGATCTAGATGAAAATTTATCATCCTGAGTAGCTCTAAAAGATAGGTTAGTAATAACTGTACCACCAATGTGAAGGTTGAGAAAAGAATAGACTCAGGGTCACATGAGGCTGATGTCAATTGAGGATCATTCCCTCTTGAAAATATTAGTAAATACAGAAAGTTATTTTGGAGGGGCTCCAAGAACTCCTAGAGTTGCTTAGGAAGGGCCCATTGTAGTCTTTGCCCAGATCTTTAAGCTCTCCTTCTTCTTCTTTATCTTTCTCTTCATCTTCCTCTTCTTCTTATTCCTTATTCCTCCTCCTTCCTCTTCTTCTTTTCCTCCTCTATCTCCTTCTCCTTCCATATATATATATGTATATATATATGGATATATATAGATATATATGGATATATACACATATACATATTCACAAACATACATATCCACTAGAAGGTAATCTCAGAGGAAAGACAATCACAGCTGTGGGGAACACTGAGGGTTGACATGGTTAAATGACTTACAGGATGCCACATCACCAGTAAATGTAGATTGTAGGATTTAGACCCCCAGTTATTAATGTCAAGTCCCTTGGTTTTTCTGTTCTATTTGTCACTGCTTTTCAACATCAAATGAGAAAGACGTCCTTGAGCACTTGGTGACTGAGTTACTTTGGTATTATACTGCAAACTTGTTTTCTAGCTTGACAGATAAGGGAATCTATCACAAGTAATTGTTAACAAAAAAATAATGCAGGAAGAATACTGAATTGATTGCTCATGTTTCCTTGGTTTCTAATTGAGTTATGAAATTAAAGAGGCCAGATGCCCAAAAATATCCCACATAAGTCTAATATAAGTAATTATATTATTTAATTTTCACCTCAAATGCAATTACTAAATACATATTACATCTATCTAAAGCATAAATGCATGCATATGGAGTATGACGGGCATGCCCATGACCATCTTAATGTACCACAGCACCCTGCTAATAATAGGGCTGCCAAGAAACCAGACCTCTTTAGGAGAAGCTTTCCCAGTCTCTAGGGATGTCTGCTTCTATTACTCTTTCAGCTGCCATCTTCTGATTCCCAGACCTCTGATGGAGGAGGCAGAAGAATTCATACCAAGTACCTTTTTTTGCTCCACAATCTCAGGACTGTCTATAATCCTCCAGGTTGTTTATTGTGTTCCTTTTACAGTGGAGTTTCTGCTTTGTGGAACCCAGTTCCTAGCTAGGTTACCTGGCTTCCTTCACACTTACTACTCACAGGGACCTCCCTACACATCTTTGTCCAATAATGCAATTCACCTGCAGCAGGGAGCAAAAAAAAAAAAATCTCCAGACTTCCCAACCACACCACCGCTCCCTCCTCAGCTGATAACTAAGAACATCAAAACCATTCTCCTTGAGCTTGTTCATCTGCCCTCTGTATCGTCTCATGAGTTCTTGGCATCATCATCTACTATATCCTTCTGTACTCCAGTCTCTACTAAAAAGAAAGGCAACTGCTATTCATATACTCTAGAAGGTAGGGCCTCTCTTTTTCTTTAGCACCTACCATCTACCCATATTATGCATATCACTAAATTGTTGAACTCTCTAATTTTTAATATTATTCTTTCTTCCCTGCTGTCTACAAATTCATTCAAGTCTCTCCCATCCTTAAACATAAGAAGCCTTAAACCATGTGGATATATATGTGTATGTATATACAAATATATATGTATATACGTATGTATACACATCCAGACATTATATATGTATATGCATGTTTGACACATGTATGTCAAAGATGTGTATGTGTGTGTGTGTGGTCAAGTGTAAAATGCATCAGAGGGGTCAGATAGGATGAATAAGTCCATCAGATTTGGTGACTGAGAGAGCATTGTTAACTTTGGAGGGAACAGTTTCAGATGACAGACAGAGGGTGAGGACCACATAGCTGAAGATATCAGAGAAGACTGAGAAGAGAATCAAAATCTTGAACACCGTGTATGTTTATATATATATATATACACACACATACACACATACATACATACATATATACATACATATATATATATAACTTTTTCAGTGAGTGGTGGAAAAAAGACAAATATACGTGTGTGTATATGTAGATATAGTGTGTATAACGTTACCTTTGTATTTGTAGATATACTTTTACATATGCATGTCTCTATATACTTTTCTGTGTGTATATTAAAAAGTTTTCACTTGACTCATATATAGTATGTATGTATGTATGTATATACACACACACATATATGTCTCTCAGTGTGTATATATCTTTATATTTATGTTTGGGTATATATGTGTCTAGATCTAAATATAGATATACACACACATATATATGGGTCAAATGAAAGCTTTTTGTGTACATAGCAAGGAGAAATAAGGTTTCCTTAAATGAGCAACTCAGAGAAATAGAAGGAAACAACAGATTCAGAAATGCAAGAGATCTCTTCAAGAAAATTAAAGACATCAAGGGAACATTTCATGCAAAAGGTGACATGGTAAAAGATAAAAATAGTAGGGACTTAATGGAAACAGAAAAGAAGAAGAGGTGGTAAGAATACACAAAAGAGCTAAGCAAGAAAGGTCTTAACATCTCTGATAACCACTGTGGTGTGCTTACTGATCTAGAGCCAGACACCCTGGAGAATGAAGTCATTCTTAGGAATGAAGTCAATACTTAGGAAGTATTTTTAACAATAAGGCTAGTGAAGGTGATGGAATTTCACCTGAGCTGTGTAAAATTCTAAAATATGATGCTGTTAAAGTGTAGCACTCAATAATATGACAGCAAATTTGAAAATTCAACAATGGCTACCAGATTGGAAAAGATCAGTTTACATCCCAATCCTAAAGAAACTCAATGCCAAGGAATGTTCAAATTACCAAAAAATTGTGCTCATTTTACATGCCAGCAAGGTTGTACTTAAGATTCTGCATGCCAGGCTTCAGCAATATGTGAACCAAGAATTACCAGAAGAGCAGATTGGTTTTCAAAGAGGCAAAAGAACTAAAGACCAAATTGCCAGCATTCACTGGATGATGGAGAAAGCAAAGGAGATCCAGACAAAACATCTCCTTTTCCTACACTGACTATACTAAAGCCTTTGACTGTGTGGATCATAACAAAATATGGGAAGTACTCAAAGAGATGAGGAAACCAGATCATCTTCTTTGTTTCCTGAGGAACCTGTATGTAGGACAAGAAGCAATAGTTAGAACCAAACATGGAACAACTGATTGCTTTAAAGGGAAAGGAGTACAAGGGTGTATATTGTAACTTCATTTATTTAACTTATATGCAGAGTATATCATGCAAAATGCCAGGCTGGATGAATCAAAAACCAGAATTAAGGTTTCTAAAAGAAATGTCAGCAATCTCTTATATGCAGAAAATATTACTCAGAGGCAGAAAGTTAACAAGAATCAAGAAGCCTCTTGATGTGTTTGAAAGAGGAGAGTATAAAAGCTGACTTGAAGTTTACCATCAAAAAATGTTAATATCATGGCAATTGGTCCCACTACTTCCTGACAAATAGAAGAAATGGAAGCAGTGTCAGATTTTCTATTCTTGGACTTGAAGATCACTGAAGACAGTGCCTGCAGCCATGAAATTAAAAGATACTTATATATAATGCATTATTCTAGCCTGCTGAGATGTGTTTGAATCCTGATTCTAATATTCAATTAACTAAATATTCATTCAACACACAGCTAATGCACTTAGTTTTTTCTTTCCTCATCTTCATACTACTCAGATGCCTTCTGCCATTATCTCTTCCACCTTAGTCTCACAAGAAAAGACATATATATATATATATATATTTTTTTACCAAGGCAAGTCCCACCACTTACACTAGTGATTCCATTCCACCTCATCTTTTCCAGCAGATTGCTTTTTCAAATACCTCCAGTCTCATTTATCTTGTCTTCACCCATCTTCTGGTTCCTTCTCCACAACCTAGAAACATACCTATGTCTCTCCATTCTAAAAAACAAACCAAAAAACTGAACAACTTTATCCTCTTTTGCCTTTTGTTGTTAATTCCTTGAGAAAGCCATCTATGATCAATGTCTCCACTTCCTCTTATTTACTTTAATTCTTTTCTCTCTATATCTTGGACTCCTACCTCATCATTAAACCAAAACTTTTCTCTCCAAAGTTACCAATGATCTTTTATTGCAAATCCAAAGGTCTTTTCTCAGTTCCCATCCTTCTTGATCTCTCTACATCCTTTGATTATGTAGATCACCCTCTTCTTTTTGATATTTTCTTCTCTCTAGGTTTCTGTAATGTTAATGGGATAGTAAGATCTTCCCTGCTCATTAATAGGCCTCACGTGGAGTCCATTGGGGGAGGGACTTGCCTAAGGAGGAGTTTGCTTGTTGGGAGGTTTGCTTGTAGGAGGTTTGCTGTTGGGAGGTTTGTTTGCTTTTGGTACTAAGTTAATTAGGTACTGTGTCATGAGGGTTGTGATGCCTTCTGGCTCTGAGAAGTGTATATATACTCCGAGTTGGTTTTTTTCTTTGGGAATTCACTCACAAGAAGGATCTTTAGATTCTCTGGTTGAAACTCTGAGTAGCTGTATGTTCAGACCCCTTAACTGCTCAAATGTAAAGATTTTTTCAATCCAGTGGTGTATATAAAGTGCACAGCAATATTGCTTTGAATCAGGCAGTCAGTTGATCTTTATACTAATTTCTCTGCATGTATTTTTTCTGCTTCTATTTTTTCTGATGTTCCGGGTGCTGACTTTTCCCCTGAACTAGTAAATGTAATTAAAGAAAATTGTTGACCCCTTAAAAGTTGCTTTTCTTTAAGAAAAGCAGATCCAAGAACCTGTGCAAGCAGGTCATCCTGGGTGTACCAGGGTACTTGCTGTTACAGTTTCCTAGATAGTACTCTCTCCTGGTTAATCTGCTACATATCTGAGCACTCCTCAGAATCCTTTGCTGGATGCTCATGTAGGCCACTATCTATGGGTGTACCACATAGTTTTGTCCTGGGATCTTTTTCCCATATACTACTTCACCTGGGGATCTTATCAGTTCCCTTGGATTTAATTATTATCTCTTTTCTAATGATCCTCAAATCAACTTAGCTAAACCTACCTCTTTGCTGACCTCTAGTCCAACATCTCCAACTTCCTACAGAGATCTCAACCTATATATATCCAGAAGATATCTTAAACTCAACATACCCCAAACTTCCTACCCCCACTTCCAAATTTCCCTATTTCTATCAAGGACATCACCATCCTTCCAGTCCTCCAGGCTCACAACATAGGAGTTATCCATGATCTTTTACAAGCTCTCATCCCCTATATATAAAATCTGTTGCAAAGACCTGTGTATTCAACCTTTGTAATATCTCTTGAAAATATCCCTCTTTACTCCTTTGATAATGCCACCATATGGTTGAGACCCTTATCTCCCCATTCCTAGACTTTTTTCATTAGCCAGTTATATATATTAGATTGCTGGTCAGTCTGCTATAAGTCTCTCCACACTCAAGTCCATACTCTATTCAAAAGCCCATACTCCATCCAAAGTGATTTTCCTAAAAAGCAGGTCTAATCACGTCTTATGCACCTACTCAATAAACCTCATTTGCTTCCTATTACCTCCCATATTAAATACAAAATACTCCATTTGTAATTCAAAGACCTCCATAACCTAGAACACCCTTGCAACATTTTTATACCCAACACTTCCCCACATACTCTTCAATCCAATAATACTTGTTTCCTTGCTTTTCCCCAATTAAAAGACATTCCATTTCTTGGCTCCTGGTATTCTCTCTAGCTATCCCACATGCCTGGAATGTTTTCCCTTCCCATGGCTATGTCTAAGATTCCCTAGCTTCTTTTAAGTCCCAGATAAATTTCTACATTCCATAAGAAACCTTTCCAAATTCATTTTAATTCTAGTGTCTTCCCTGTATTTATTATTTCCTTTTTATCCTGTGTGTTGCTTCTTTATATATATTTGTCCATCTTACTTGATATTATGAGCTCCTTGAGGAAAGGGACTGTCCTTTGCCTTTCTTTGTATCCCTATACTAGTGCTTAACACTGTAAGAAATTCTTAATAAATAATTAACTGATTGTAGGAAACTCTGATACATATGCTAGCTATGCCTTCATCCTGGACATTGGTAAAAAGGTTGAACACAATCCAACATAAACAGGGCTTTGTGGCACTTGATAAACAAGCATATATTCAACATCTTTCTTATATCAGATATGCACAAAAATATAATCGGAAGCAGTCAGATATTATGCTTAGATATATGAAGTCATATGTCGGCTTATAATCAGGTCATAGAATTTGAAAGATAGAAGAACCAGTAGAGATTACATTACTCAAGCTCCTGGTTTTACAGATTCAGAATGGTCCTAGTATTCAACAATGGAATAGCTAGGACTAGAATCCTGATGTGGTAGCTGGTAATGAATGTGATTGCAATGTAAGTGTGCTTAGTAACTCCCATCCAATGGTAATTTGGTGTTTCTGCTGATAGCAATTGTCTTTCTTCGATCAGCCAATTTACCCTTATCCTGAAACCATAATAGCAGCAATTAGTTTTTACATAGAGAATTATATTGATCCATATGAACAAATATGTGGAATGTGTAGTACTTTATTTGCTTGCTTCTAGTGAGTTCACCTCTCCTAAACTCATTTCAGTTTTTTCATAAAATATAGGAGCTCAATTGAAATCAATACGGGTTCAAGTCTGTCCTTTTATCACTTAGGGGCAGCTAAGGCAGCTGTGAAAAGAGTGCTGGGTCTGGAGTCAGGAAGACCTCTTCTTGAGTTTAAATATGGCCTCAGACATTTAGTATCTACATGACCCTGGGCAAGTCACTTAACTGTGTTTGCCTTAGTTTCCTCATCTGTAAAATGAACTGGTGAAGGAAACAGCAAACCTTTCAGTATCTTTGACAAGAAAATCCTAAATTGGATCATGAAGAGTTGGATATGACTGAAAAGTGACTGAACAACAATAACTGGGGCTATCATGGGCTATCTCTAAAATATCACTTAACCTCCATATGAAGAAGTTAGATCATGTGGTCTTTTAGATCTCTTTCCATTCCATACATATGATCATATGATTCTATGAACAAACATTTATTAAATGCTTAATTTGCGTCAGCCACTGTGGTAGCCATAGATGATAAAAAGATAAAAATGAAACTGCCCTCAAAGAGGTAATATTATATTGGAGGGATACAAGATGGACATAGGTAAGTAAATAAAAGAATATGCAGAGTAATTAAAGGTACTTTCATGAGGGAGAGAGTACCCTCAGAAGTGTCATAACTGGATGTACCAGAGGACCTCTAACATACCTTTCACTTCTAATTTCATGATCATTAAGAGTCAATGATCTTGCCAAGAAAAGAGACCTATTTTATATTTATAATTGCCATTCACTCACTTAAAATGCAACTTTTCATATTTTCATATTTGTTTTGCATAAGCTGTATGAAAATTATCTGAAATTTAATCAAAGGGGTAAGATCTATGTCATTCCTGATTCTGTTTCAAACTAGAAGAAAATGAACTACTCTACAGTGAGTTAACATGTAAGAAAAATATATTTTATGGCACAATTCCAAGAAAGCCATCATCAGCAAATTTTAAAATTCATTGACTAGCAAGAAAATGAAAACATGAAAATGAACATTACTATTAAATACTACAAAATATACGTTATACTTTCAGGGGAGTTTAGTAGTGAATAAATTAAATATATTTTTTGTGCTTTGGTTTATCAAAATGACAAAAAGCAGAGGCAGAATTTTCAGAAATTATTCAAAAAAATGTACAAATTAAAAGAATTCTGACTGTAAGTACAATAACAAGGTTGGATATTCAGTTCAAGTCACAGAACAATTCAAATCACTTTTCTGTTAAATCTGTAATTTGTGCTTTCCCTTGGTACCAACTCCTTAGGATTCACTATTACTAGTCTGAGACTTCTTTTAGTAAAGGAATCTTTTAGTTTAGCAGGAAAAACATAAAAACTGGGGAAGAGTTCCAACTATGACCATAGAGAAGTCATTTGGTGTCTCTGAATCTGTTTTCTTATCTGTAAAGCAGGAACGATAATTTACATTACTTGCTTTATAGGAACTTTGTGAAGATGGATCACACATTTAGAACTGGAAGGGACTTTAGAGGTCATTGAGTTGAACCTCCTATAGATAGCTTAAGTGATTTGCCCAAGATCATCTAGCTAGTACATGTGTGAGACAACATTTAGATAAGCAAAACTAAGGTCCTACAAAAATGGACAGTACAAGTAATTTTGGTAAATAAAAAATTATACAAATGGAGAAAATTATAATGGATAACTGACTTCTTGTCTTCCTGACTCCAAGTCCGATCATAGTGATACCACCCTCTGAGAGCTGCTGGAATGACTTAGAAGGGTAGTAGTGACTTCTGGTGCAATTGGGGGGGCATTGAATAAAAATAAGGGGGTGGTGAAAGCACAAGGAAACACAAAAGAAGAGAATTTTGAAAAATCATACATGTTTCATCTGTTGTGTAGCAGAGTTAAAGTTGTTGTGATTGCATTATTTTCCAAATAAACACAAAATGCAAGTTTTAACCTATCGGTGGTCAAATCTGCTGACAGATCTTAACAAGTAAGTGTTGGTTGTGAGTGTATTGTGCATTGTTGTGAAGTCTAGCATGAATAAGCAGGAACATATGCATATAATGACTTGTTTACAGTATGATACGCAATAATTAAATGATGCAATATTGCATCATCAAAATTTCAATGCAGGAAAACCCCACAAATTTACAATAAATCATTAAATTTAAGCTGTCATTTAAAAATATTTTATATATTTTGAAATGACAGAAATCTAAAGAAATAAAAGGTTAAAGAAAGTAAATTCCGGGGGGGGGGGGGTATAATGTGCTGAGTAATACATATTTTTTTTTTGAAAAGGAGGTGGTAGGCGGAAACCTCTGCTCTACGTACTTCACCATTGCTACCTCTAAGATTAACTGAGATGATGAATTTGAGGAATTTTGTATCCAGGTTTTAATCCTTTGATTTGCCAATGTTCTTATTAATATGTGTAGTCTCTCCTCGTGTTGATCTGAACTCATTCATGCCTTCGCATCCTATGTGATTCTTGTCCATGCTCTTTCATAAACACTTCATCTACCCAACCATATGCTGGTTACTAAGAAAGAGCTCAGCAAATCTAAACTATTATTTCAAAAAATATCAGTTATATTGGATTATTAGTATCATTATATTACCATGTTCATGTCAAATGGACTCAGAAAAAAGCCACAAAATTAATTTCACTGGAGGTTTATATAAATCAGTATTCAGGGCTTGTCTTTTATTGTAAAGGAATAGAAAAAAAGGCTTATAAAATGAGCTCAAAAGATAAATGACGTATGACTAAAAACCTGATTTCCATATGGAAAACAGAAAATCAATAACTTTGCTTTATGGTCCCCATAATTTGCATGAGTCAGTTCTGGATATGTCTGTGTAAATATTTATATATTAGTCCAGATATGTGATTTTATAGGTCCAAAAAAAGTCCATATCAGTATCTGCATTACATATATGTATATCAGATATATATTATATATAAACATATACATAACTTATTGAATAACTACTGAAATAAACAATTTTATATAGATGTACATACTTTTCATATTTGCTAGCAAACTACTCAAGTTGTCCTGAAAATTAAGTCCTGCAAGCTCTAGATACAATATTCAGGTCTGCTAATTACCTATGATGAATTTGGAACAAGTCATTTATGTAATTTAAATGTTAACTTGAGCAGCGTTATAGGTTCAAACTCAAGCATAACCCCCAAAGAGTCAATTACCATTGTGAATGCCTAATCTTTGATCCCTTTAAATATTTTCATTACTTGAAATTCATATTTTATATAAGAGAAGCCTCCCAAGAAAGGAAGTAGTAGAGCTTGCATATTTTAAAGTGGGATCCATTGTTAAGGAGAGAAGATGGCTGTGAGGTCAGAAATGAAACAATCAAGAATATGACAGAAGTCCCTGAGAAAACCAGAAGGCTTTCTTTATATCTGCACTAGTCTTATTCAGCTGCTTCATCACATTGGGGTGATACGGGTGATGTCCATGGTTTCTTAACAGCATGGTCAGCAAAATGTAAGCCTTGATAGGTTCTACCAAGTTGGAAAGACTTTTATCGTGGTTCTGCTCACAAACTATAGTCTGAGGACTAGCTTAGCTAAATACAGAGTAGATTTGCCACTTGTGATGAATTATTTTGCCATGGAAACCCATGAAGAAATATTAAATAACCTTTAGTCCTACATGGATCCATTCTAATAATAAGAGCCAACATTTACATGGTGCTTTAAGACTGGTGAATTAGTTCATAAACATCCCATTTATGCTCACAAATAGAGGAAGGGGAAAGGGAAGAGAAGAAGTATTTATTAAGAACCAACTATGTTTCAGGAATTGTGCTGAAAGCTTTATGAAAATTATCTCATTTGATCCTCACAAAGACCCTGCAAAGTAGATGCTATTATCCCATTTTACATTTGAAGAAACTGAGGCAAACAAAGTTTAAGTGACTTGCTTAGAGTTGCATAAGTATCTGAGGCTGGATTTGAACTTGAGTTTACTGACTCCAGGCCCAGAGTTCTACCCACTGTACCACTGAAACTGCCCCTAGTTAAGGGAAATTATTATCCCAATTTTACAGAGGAGGAAACTGAGACAGACAGAGGTTAGGTGTTCTTAAAACTTAATACTGCCCAGGTCAAATAGCTTGTAAATTTCTAAGGAGGGTTTTAGACTCATGTCTAGCCTTCTTTCCATCGTACCTTTCCATAGCTTCCACAGTGGGAGTGATGGAAAAAGAAGCGGAGAGCACTAAGAATCATACTGTTTTTAGACTGCCTGTAAACATTAGCTTTTGGCATTCTAAATATGTGGCCCTTATTCAGCAGCCAACTTATCTACATACTGATGCCTTGCATCAACTGACATCTGGCTCTCTTGAAAAAGAATGGACTTGACTAAGCGATCTCTAAGGTCACTTTTGACTCTAGATCGATGAGTTTGACATTCTCAGTATGAGAGAAATCAGACACAAGAAAGCCGCAGTTGAAATGAAGAATGGGTTGCAAGTTTCCCATAACAAATTAAACAAAGAAGAGAACAGAGAAGTTCTGATCTGATGCCCAAGGGCAATAAGAGATATCACTGCATGAGACATTTGGTCATCTCACTTGGCATCGCTCCTGTTGAGCATAAGCAAAATGATGACCAAGATATGAACGTAGTTTACCTGCCAAATCAGCTACAGAAGGTGAAGAGGCAGACAATTCTATAAAGATCATTGAAACTAAGTCAACGTGGCTTTATCACAAAGATCGCACAAGAAAGGATGGAGAAGTGTTAGATAATATGGTTTGGGAGTAACAAATGACAGTCTATTGACTGTCTTTGGATTTTACATAAGTCACTTCTGGATGCATTCTCCACTCTTTGAGAATTGAAATCTCCATTGTAACAAAGAAAAATGGTAAATAAGATCCATCAATAGGGCGACTACATCTGACAATATATACAGCATGATGCCCTTGTACTTTGTCTTTCTGCCAAGAGTAAGGAGGTACATTTCATCATCAGAAGTATCTCTCTGTGTATCATAAATAGTTGTTTTCAAGAAGAGATGTGGAAGGCATTTGACATGATCAGAATCAAACACTATCATAAGAAATGAAATAACTGTATCAGTATCATTGGTTTCATTGGTAATCCTATGTATTTTATTTCATTCATTTAAACCTTGTGAGAAGGACTACATAGGCTTTGCCATACTGCTGAAGGAGTCTATGTGACAAAAATGAGTAGTAATCCCTCTCTTAGATCATTATCAATTTATATAGAAGCTTAAGAAGACAAAAGAAAATCACCACAATAAGTTGGACAAAAGAATTCATAGATTATGTCAGTCAACCATATGAAAAAGGAGTATATTGGAAAAAGTATCTCTCCCCCACCCCCCATTAAAACTACTGCTTTACATGTTGCCTTGGCTTATTGCACAATAAAGTGAAAAGAACCCTTGACTTTGAGTCAGAAGACCTGGTTTCAGATTTGAATTTTTCGGTTTCATAATTAAAGATAGGTCGGTTAGGGCTCAGTGGGTTGAGTGCTGGACTTGGAGTCAGGAAGACCAAGTTTAAATCCCACCTCAGAAACATAATATCTGTATGACCCTTGACAAAATTTTTTAATCTCTTGGCCTCAGTTTTCTCATTTATGAAACTGGTATAATAATAGTGCCTGACAGAGTTATTGTGAGGATCAAATGAGATTACACGTGTACAATACATAGCAAATTTTTTGGTGCTATGTAAAGGCTATTATTTTTCTGATGTTTTTAGTTATCTCTGAGATTCAACATTTCTATGATCAAGATAGATAATATCTTACAGGGTTAGTGTGAGGAAATTATCTTGTAAATCCAAATTGCTATGATTATTATTATTAGTGTGTAAAACATGTGAGAGATTATCTAATCCAGTGGTGTAGCCTTCCAGCCACATGAGGCCCTCTAGGTCTTCAAGTGTGGCCCTTTGACTGAATACAAATTTGCCCTTAATAAAAGAATTTGTTCTGTAAGACTTGGACTCAGGCAAAAGGCTGTACCCAAGGACCTAGAAGGCCCCAAAGGCTGCAGATTTCCTACCCCTGACCTAATCCAACCTCCCTTTCCATAAAAAATCCCTCCTGCATGAATCCAACAATGGCCATCTGGTATCTGTTTGAACCTCCCCTGCCAATATCCTAATCTGCCTGATCCCCAAAGTGATATGCAGCTAACTATTCTGCATTAATTGTGTTTATTAATTATCAATTAATTGCAATTTATAATCTTTAGATTGCTCTTTCTTATTCTCCAATACTCAGACTGATCTTTGAACTCACTGATGTGAAAGTGTCCTCCAAGAAAGCAGATCACAATGTATCCTATTGGGCTCTCATTTATGTTCTCCCCAAAGTTCACTAGAAGGGATCCTTTTCCCTCTCCATTGTCCTCTAAGTGATATTCATTTTATAATTCTTTGTAGATATACAACAGTATTTTTAAGAGACAGGCATTCACTTCTGGGAGAAAGTTGTCATCACTAAAGAAGCTTTACAAAATCCCAAAGATAATCCAGCCTATTCTTCTCCTCTTGTTTAATTCTGAGGCCAGCTCATTGTCCATCTGCTATCCATATCCAACACGCACACACATACACACACACACACACACATACACACACACAGATGATGAACCCTTTAGGTTGTCTAACTGCATGTTATAATCTGGACAATAGACATTTCTAACCTATTTTTTTCCTCCATGGATAGTTAGGTCAAAATCTTTTGAGTGGTTGTGGATCTTATTCAAAAGGCCCTATAAAATTCTAGGGTTTGATGCAACCAAAAATCAATGCCATCTACAAACAGGAGTATCTACAGGACATTGCTGCCTGGAGGTATCCCTCTCCAATATGGGCTTTGTGCTTGACCCTTTCCATGATTGTGGTGAACATTTTCAGCAAGCTTACAACCTGGTGCTTGCTTTGTGCCTCACCTGATATTACTGATTGGAGGCTAAAGAAGATTTTTTCTGTTGTTACATCTTTCAAGGGATCTAAAATAATTGTGATGGGAGACACCTTGTTAGCAGAAGGCCTTCAAGGTATCCTATTGAATGAGCTAAAATCTACCTATGACTCAGAATTCTGTACCTCCACTCTTACCCACCACATGCCATACATCTATATATGAACATATGTATAGATGTTTACACATATATGCATACACAAATATATATATACTCATAAATACACACATACACACACATATATATATAGACAGATATAGATAGATAGATAGATAGATAGATAGATAGATAGATAGATAGATAGATAGATAGATATGAATCACACTGTAAAACTTAAAGTGTTACTATATGGTAACTATTATTATCCTACATGTCCTATCCTTACTTGCAGGTTCTATAGGTATCTTTTGAAAATATAAGTTGGTGAATTATTTTACATCTATATTTGTCTCTTTAGGTAGCATTCCTTGCTCCACCTCATTGAATTTGCTGTTGCTGTTGCAGTATCTCCATTGTTTTCTTCTTAACAGTTTTCTATCCTTTCTGGTCTCATATACCATGTGGAATTTAAGCAAACGGAACCTACCTATTCTGTACTCTTTGAAGTCTTTTCTGGCAAAATCCATGGCACATCTCAGAATGTACTCAATTTTCCTCTTTCTTATCATGACTTCTAAAAGAAAGTCATCACTTTCCCCACAGTCTTCCCATTATTTCTTCCCAAACAAACTATTGTTCCCTATTGAGTCAAGTCTAGAATAGCAGTACCTTTGGTTTCTTTCTCCACCTTTTGGAAAGATGAAATTATCATTAAACATAATGTTATTTTGAGTTTCTTCATTCAAGGTGAGTGGTTACTCTCCCCTCTTCTGGACATAATCTGACTTGTCAATGTTCTTCCTCACATGTGGCACCCAGTGAAATTAAACTATGATGGTAACCCCTGTCCATCTGGTGAACTAAGGGAATAGAAGAGAATAGTTACTGTATATGTACAACAAGATATTCTTACTTTCAGGGAGGTGCATAGATCCAGTTCAGCATAATCTGCATCTGCCTTGGGTGAGTACAAAAAGTTTCAGGTTAATGTTAGTGATGCAAAGGGGCATCACTAAAACACAATATGCAAGTTTCTAAAACATTGAAGGGTTTCCCAAATCTCCCCACTCCCCTACATCTCTAACAGAAATCCTCATATGCAACAGGAACAGTATTTATTAACTGAACTTTATTATTGTTATTATTAACTGAACATTAAACTACCCTGAACAAGTCACTCTTGTAGCCTTGTATGGTTCTAGCCTCAATTTCTGAATGGATTTTCCCTTCATTTGTGTAGTCCATATCAAACTAAAACCTTTAAAGGTAAGGAAATTATGTCTATGTAACTTTGTGTAACCAAAGGTCAAATGCTTAATGCCTGTTTAATAGGCATTTAAGGACTTTTTTTTTTTGTGAGGATGACATTTTTCTGAGGGAAAAAATCTTTGTTTAATATTACAACATTTTAAAAGTGGAAGGAATTTTGGACATCAGTAATTATAACTTCCACATTTTAGAGACTGGTGAACTGACGCCCATAGAAGACAGATAGATCACCTATATTTTCCTATTTTCTCCAATAATCTTTCATTCTTCACTGTTCTGATTTTCCAGAGCTGTATGTTGATGGGTGTTCAGAATCACCTCAACATAATGAACAAGCAGCAGTCAGCAAAATCCAAGAAGTTCTGCCCTAAAATACTTTCCTAACTATGCCTCACTGCAGAAGATTCTACTGACCAGAAGGATCTCGGTGCTTAGTTGTTCTGTGACCTCTACTTGTCCCAAACTCTTCTGATATGCTTTCCCCCCATAAATACAACAAAATTGTGTCATGCCTTGAGCAAACAAAAGGAGATACATCTCTACATTTACACAGTTTATAACAAATATATCCTATCTATCATCTTAACAGCTTAACTAAATTCATCACTCAACACTTGAAATTCTTTATGAAGAAAATGTTTAATTCCTTAAAATGGCTCTGTGAAAAAAATAAAGAAACAAGTTCAAGGTGAGGCTTTCACACAGGAAAGATTCTAGAGTCCAAGGCCCTCTCCAATTCTAATATTTCAAAACTCTGTGAATTTGGGTGGTATAAGAAAAAGTGCACTTAAAGTATTAGAAAAGTTTTTGCCAAGGTCTACTCCACACTTCATTGTTCTAGGAACTTGCATATTGTGTTTTAGTGATGCCAGTGGAAATAGTTTGTATCAAAAATATCAGAAGGAAGAAAGAGGAATTAGTAGACAGCTCACTATGAGTCAAGAGTATAAAGTATCAGCCAAAAAAAACTAATGTGATCTTGTTCTACATTAAGAGGAATAACTTCCTAAAATAAGAAGGTGACATTCCTATGTACTTTGGCTTGGTCAGAAATATTTTGAAATATTTTGCTTGCTTTTGAGTACTGTAGTTTAGCATAAGCTAGATATGCGAATAGGGTGGTAAGCAAAACAAGGAAGGGACTCAGATCCGTGACAACTGGTGATGATTAGCTTAAAGAAAGAGAAAAGTCAGAGCATATGTGATAGTTCTTTTCAAGTATCTGAAGGGTTGTCTTGAAGCGAGCTAAAATTTTATTTATTTATTTATTTTGAGACCAGAAATCAAAACTAGGAGCAATGCGCAAAAGTTACAAAGAGACAAATATAGGGTTGGAGTCAGGGACAACATTGAAAACAACAACAAAATGCACAATCACCAAGAGTGTGTTGGGTTGCCTCAGAAGGGAATTGGTTCCTTCTCGCTGAAGATCTACAGTCATTCTAGATAACTATTTTTCAAGTGTGATTTAGTGGGATTCTTTTTCAAGAATGATTTGATTAGGTGGTTGTTGCAATCCCTTCTTACTCTGAGATTTTGTGATTTTCTGATTCTTCTTTTTTCTACTACAGCATGGTTTTTCCCTATAGTAATAATAATCATAATAATTACTGAAATCTGGGTCAATTTAAACTTTTCTAAGCACTTTATATCCATTATCCAACTTGTGTTTCCCAACAACCCTTACTACTCTGCTGCATTCTCCTCTTTCTCCTCCTCCTCCTCCCAATTCTCAGCATTATTTTACAGATAAGGAAACTGAGGCTTAGAGAGAGATGAAGTGACTTGTCCACAGTCACATGGTTGGCAAGTATCAAAAGCAAGATTCTAAAGTGGGATTCAAAACAAGGCTGTTCCTGACTCCAAATCTAGCATCTTATCCACTCTACCATGTTTTGTCAAAGAGGCAGAGGAGCTACTTAAGCAGCAGCCACTTAAGTTACTAAGTCAGGATGCTGTAAGAGGTTTAGAAAAATGTCAGATAATAGGAAAAAAGAGTATATAAATACAGTCACAGAAGATGCCATTTCCTTAAGTTCTAGTTTTCATTTCATGCCATGGACCAATTTTCTCTTCAACTAGCATGAAGTGTTTTAATCAAGGATATGTGCCACTAATGCTCATTAGGCTATTATGTGTCCTGTTACTGGATAAGGAAGCTAAACGTGACTTCAAAGGTGTTATTTAAAAAGCAATTAGAGTTCCTGAATACCTCAAAGGAGCTACAGAACACAAGATGGTGGAAGAATTAAAAATTAATCAATTTTAAATCAAAGTACATTTTGTGCCTGATTAGCCAAGATTATTCATACTACTTTTGGGGTTGGAGTTAGCTCTTCCCACTGAAAAACAAGGAAACCCAGTACAGGTTCTTTATTTCTTTGAGAGGATATCAATGCAATATTTTCCAAACTAAGTGACACGGCAGAGAAAGCACTAGGCCTAGAGTGAAGAAGATCTTAGTTCACACCATGAATCAGACACTTACTAGCTGTGTGACTCTGGACAGTTTACTTAGCCTTTGTCTGCCTCAGTTTTCTGAACTGTAAAAAGGGGATAATAAGAGCACTTACCTCCCAGGGATGTTCTGAGAATCAAATAAGATGATATTTGTAGAGTGCTCAGCACAATGCCTGGTACATACTCAGTGTTTAATAAATTCCAGTCCTTCTGACTTCCCAAGCTGGGCACTAGCTTGGGAAGCTTCTTAAGTTATCTTATATTGCCTCAACCTCTGCCCTACAATGAAGGGCTACAAAATGATGACTCCTCAAAACCATAAATGCCAAGTTACTGTTGGATAACATCAGTTAGGGTCTGACTGATGGCTTAAGCTATTCTAGTCATAGATACTTGATGAGGTATTAATGCCATCCCTTGGGCAAGTACAGAACTTGCATGTGAGATCTGCCTTTGGATCTGACTTAGCCCACCTCCTCTTGCTGGATAGCAAATATCTAGGAAGAAGAGTCATAGGGCAGCTTCACAACTTTCACTATTAACATTTCCTCTATGCCACATTATTATAATCTCTTGGCAATCCATGTTGTCCATGTTATTATCCCAACTCTATGAAAAGTGAGGACTTCAGTCCATCAGACACCAGTGTCACACTAGTACACTAGCCCATACTGCTTTTAGCTGCTCAGAGAAAGTCACCCATCAAGTATAGACTATAGCAGTAATCTCATAAGTGATCTAAGCTCCCAGATTTATCTCCCATTTCCAATCCATCCTGCACAATGCTAGATTAATCTTTAATGTCATTAGAAGTAGGGAAAGGGGTTGCATTTTGCATGAGCAAATTAGGAGACAACACAAGCAAAACTAGAAGGTATCTCATTTATTTTTATCTACACTTGAAAAATAATTCCTTCTATCACATTTATAACAAATGGCTATCCTACCATTTCATGAAGACTTCCATTAGGAGAAGACTATCACATCTCATGGAAATCCATTCCACTTTTGGCTAACTCTAAAGATGAGGGAGTTTGTTTTCTTTCCTTTGTCATCAAGCTTGACAGAAGCTTTTTTTGGAACTTCTACCCAGTGTCCTTGGTTCTGCTCTCTGAATATTTGTTAGATTATTCTAAAACAGAATTTCCACCATGACATTTTCTAGATGAAGAATCTATGCTATGTTGACTATACTGTTGTTCAATTCTTCATGACCTCATGGACCACAACATGCCAGGCCCTTCTGTCTAATACTATCTATTAAAGCCTGTCCAAATTCATGTTCAATGCCATCCCCTTCTCCTTTCACCTTCATTCTTTCCCAGCATCAATGTCATTTGTAGTGAATTCTGTATTCTCATTATATGGCTAAAGTATTTCAGCTTCAGTTTCAGTATTTAACCTAGTGAAGAGTGTGGATTAATTTGTAGAAGTATTGACTGATTTGATCCCTTTATTGTCCAATAGACTTTCAAAAGTCTTTTCCAGTACCACAATTTGCAAGTTTCAATTCTGCAGCCCTCAGCTTGCCTGTCAGTCCAACTCTCACAGTCATACATCTTTATTGAAAAAAACCAAAGCTTTGAGTATACAGACCTTTGTTGGCAAGATGGCGTCTCGCTTTTTAGTATGCTGTCCAGATTTGCCATAGCTTTCCTTCCAAGGAGAAAGCCTCTCAATTCCATGACCACAGTCATTATCTGCAGTGATCTTTAAGCCCAAGAATACAAAATTGAACACAGTTTCCATTTCTTCTATTTGCCAGGAAATGATGGGACCAGTCGCCATGATCTGTTTTTTTAAATGTTAAGCTTCAAGTCAGCTTTTACACTTTCCTCTTTAACCCTCATCATTTTCTTCCATCAGAGTGGTATTGTCTGCATATCTGAAATTGTTGATATTTCTTCTGACAACCTTAATTCCAGTTTTTGATTCATTCAAGCCTGGCATTTCATATGATGTACTCTGCATATAAGTTAAATAAGGTGACAATACATAGCTTTGTGGTACTCCTGTCTCTACCTTAAACCCATCAGTCTTTCCATGTTTGGTTCTAATTGTTGTTTCTTGGTCTGTAGATAGGTTCCTCAGGAGATGAGTAAGATGATCTGGTAGTACGATCTCTTTGGGGACAAGCCACATTTTGTTGTGATCCACACAGTTAAAGACAATGAAGCAGAAATAGTTTTTTTCATTTTTTTTTCTTCTGGAACTCCCTTGCTTTCTCCAGTGAATGTTAGCAATTTGGTCTCTAGTTCCTATGTCTTTTTGAAAACCAGCCTGCACTTCTGCTAATTCTCAGTTCATATATCACTGAAAGCTAGCTTGCGGAATCTTAAGCATAACCTTGCTGGCATGTGAAATGAGTACAATTGTTTGGTAATTTGAATATTTCTTGGTGTTGCCTTTCTTTAGGATTGGGATATAAATGATCTTTTCTAATTCAGTGGCCACTGTTGAGTTTTCCAAAATTTGCTGGATATTGAGTGCAGCACTTTAACAGCATCATCTTTTGAAATTTTAAATAGCTCAATCAGAACTCTATCACCTCCACTAGCCTTATTATTAGGAAGCAATGCTTCCTAATCTAGATCAAAATCACACCATAGTGCTTATCAGTAATGTTAAAATCTTTCTATCATCCTTTTGTGTATCCTTGTCACTTCTTAATCTCTTCTGTTAAGTCTCCACCATGTTTATTTTTGACCATGCCCATTTTTGTAGGCTACATTTCCTTTATCTCTAATTTTCTTGAGAAGGTCTCCCATTGCATCCTGGTCATCTCCAGCCATCCTGATGAATATCTGGTCACTGGATTCAGATGGCTCTGGAGGAGAAGTGAGGTTAGTGACCTGCACAGCCCTCCCTCACTCAAAACAAAGTCAAGTGCAAGTCATGTCATTATTTCTCTGATGGCACGCTCTTCTTTGGCAATGAAGGACAAACACAACAATAATTTTCTTGAAGAGATCTCTGGCTTTTCCCATTCTATTGTTTTTATTCTATTTTTCTGCATTGCTCATTTAAGAAGACTTTCTTTTCTCTCCTTGCTATTCGTAGAATTCTGCATTCATTTGAGTATTTCTTTCTTTTCTCTTTTACCTTTTGCTTTCTTCCTTTCCTCAGCCATTTCTAATGCTTCATCAGACAGCTGTTTTGTTTGCTTACTCTTCTGTTTCTTTGGGATATTTTTGTTATCATCCCCTCCACAATATTGCAAACTCCTGTCCCTAGCTCTTCAGGCACTCTTTATTACATCTACCAGATTTGATCCCTTAAATCTATCATTTACTTCCAATTTATATTCCTAAGGCATGTTATTTAGCTTATATCTATATGGTCCGATGGGTTTTTCTCTTGTCATTACCAATGAGATCAATATAAAACTCCTCACTTTAGCATTAAATGGCTCATACTCTGGATAGGATTATTTCCAAAGGGTCTTCAAATCAAGAAATGCTCATTTATATCTCTGGGCCTTTGGGTTTTGAGCCATCTTTAAAACTAGTCTGGTATTGAGGATAGAGAGCTGGCTTTGGAATTAGGAAGATGAGTGTTCAAATCTCTTTCCTGTCAACTACTAGCTACAAGATCCTGGGCAAATAATCTCAATTCTCTAGGCCTGAGGCAATTCTTTAGCACTTACCTACTAAATCATAAAGAGGCACAGATTTGTATTGGAGGTATTAGAGACTTAGGATCTGGATCCCCAGATAAATAAGAAGGGATATGGCCATCTTGTTGCCATACTACGAAAGGACAGAATTTGAGGCTTATTTATTCTTCATGAGATAAACTGTTCGTATCATTTGTGCTCCCAATCCCCAAAATGTGTTTAGATGGTCCCTTCTGCCTCTAAATCTATGACCTTATGTTAGCTAATGCTTCTTGTACTTTGTAACTGTTGGAGGCAGATGTTTGAATCTGTGAAATTGAATTGTAATCTTACGTACTTTTTGTCATCTCCTACAGTACAAAGGATAATGCAAGAAACATAATAAAAACTTAATGGTTTACTTACTGATGATAAGTTCTCAGGATCCTATTTACCTTCTATTGATTTAGGATCATAGATCTGGTACCATAATAGGCTTGAGATGCTGTGTAGTCACACCTTTTCTTTTTACCAATGAAAAGACCTTAGCCAATTCATCTAAGGTGTCACCAGGAGTGGTAGAAGTAGGATGTGACCCCATTTTCTTTTACTCTTTGGCCTGTAATCTTTCCATTGCAGAACTGAATTTTAAAAGGAGAGTACCCCAAATTGATACACTAATTTAATCTAAGACAGGAAAAGTTTTCAAAAGTAATCTGACTATAAATTACCCACCTAGACATCAAAGATGGATAGTATGATGAAAACTACATTTTCTTCCCTACCCCCACTCCCAGAAATTTCTACTATGTGTTTTCCAGAAGAAGATATGGTGACCCTTTGGAAGCACTTCCCATCCATTTCTTTTCCCTATTCTAAGATCCAAAGATGAGTATTTTAAATAATATTTCCTTGTGTAGAACCAAGTCAGGGGATACAAAAAGGGGTTTAAAAAAGGGATACTAATAGATTGGGTTTATTTTACCCAATTTTTGGGAGAGTTATATTAATAAGTAAAGGCCTGAGATGTTGGGAATTATTTAACGAGAAAGTTGATGAACAGAATGAACACCTAAATATGAAAATGACTAATTCAGTGAGAATAAAAAAAAGTTGAGAACAGTGGAAGAAACAAAAAAAATAATAAAAAAAGCAATGTCACATCTACTGGGCTTCTGGGGAAGGGCTAATTTAAAAGAAATGGTTATTTTAACTCTAAGACATTCATGGCATATGACATGGTGCTGATTGCCCCCAGGCCCAGAGCACTGCAGAACCCCTTAAATCAAATTTATAACCACCAAAAGAGGTCAGTCTTCAATTCATCATACTATAAACAAGGAAAAAAGAATACCTATTGTCGACATATTTATTGAATTAGGTTCAATAGTATGTATCAAGCAACAGTAATGTTCTTAATGATATCATATGAATGGTGAGGGATACAAAGGCAAAAACAAAACAATCCTTTTCCTCAAAAGCTTATAGTTGGTTATCATATTCAAAGTGTTGATAGATAAACAGTATAATATTGCTTCCACTTTGGACCATCCTCCTCAGTCCCTCTCACTGGAACCATCTGGACTTTGTCTCTTAGGTCCTTGGGGTCTGAGAGGTGATCTTATCTTGTCCAGACCTAGACCTTCATCTGGCTTCCTGGCTACTTCCACATCACGCTCTCTTTGTAGCTCCTCTCTATGTCATCTCTTCCACCATTAGAAACATAAAGCAAAGATGGTTTTATGTGTTTCTATTTGTATCCCTCATGCTTAGTACAGTGCTTGGCATCTAATGTACAGTTAATAAATCCTTATCATTCATTTGTTCAAGATAATTTGAGGAGGGACATTAGCAACATTTATACATATATGGAAATACAAAGTTCATATAAAATAATATAAAAAATCAAGAGGGAGAGTATTAATAACTGAGAGGATCTAAAAATGCCTCAGGGAAGGTAGTGCCTGACCTGTACAATGAAAGAAGCTAGGGGTTTACACAATGTGGAGATGAAGAGACAGAGAGCTTTTCAGAAATGGGAAACTACTTGTACAAAGATAATTAGGTAGAAGATAGAATCTCATGTACAGAGAACAGAGCAGATTGGCAGAGTGAGAATGGACTGTGTAAGAAAGGGAGTAAAGAAAATGAGCCTGGAAAGGTAAATTGGAAGGAATGCCATACTGAAGAGATTTTTCATTTTACTTATTTGATTTTCTTCATTAGCCCTAGAAGAGAAAATAGAGATGACAGCTCCCTCTGTTCCCAATTTCCAGCTTCATAAAGCTAGTTAGAATCACTCAATCTTTGAAAATTCTCTTTAATTTTTTTATTTAAAATATAACATATATTAAATATTAAAGTAATTGGCTAATTTCCCATTGAATCCAAAACTGAATTAATATACACACATGTACATAATGCATATATGTGTATGTATGTATATGTATGTATACATGTATATATGCATATATGTACACACATATAGATGTATGTGTCTTCTAAATCCATTTGTAATCTAGGGAGTGTGGGTTTACTTCTGTAGTTTCTGCTTAGAACATCACACTTTTTTTTAAAGTACTATACTTCTCAGTAATGTTAGGGAGCCTATTGAAATTAATCTATCAGTGATCTTTAATGTATACAAAATCAATTTCTAATACAGATTTTTCAATTCTATTTTTAGTCCATACAACCAGAAATATCATTAAAACCCTAGAAATTTCTTTTTCATTCATTTCATGATGGCTGTCTTGTTATTTTTACTTAGGTGTTTACATATTTTTTTCCTAATTCCTATACTACCTTTAAAATATATATCTCCAAACTAAATAAGGTTGTAAGCCTATTTATCAAAGCATGAAGAATATGGTTGTTTCCCCTATTTATGTGTCAAAGTGCCAGCAAGGATTCCATGAGACTGAATCATTCTGAAACATCCCAACACTTCTGTTATGAGGCATTTTTTTTTCTACGTGTCTTTAGTGAAGCTGTGAAGAGATATATTTGTATACAGACTCAAATATAAAAGCAAGAATCATCTGCAAAGCATACGTTTGCACCAGGAGTTAAATTCAGAGTTGCCATAGCAGCCACCCACACTCAAGCAAAAAAGGGGGTGGTGGGGAAAGGAGAAAAGCAGTTAGCTGAGAAAAGATTCTATTGTTAACCAGACATTGGTACCCATCAATGTAATTACATGTAGAGAATCTGATTTTTAAGGCTGAAGCAATACATAATGATGAAAGATTTAAGTGTGATGTTAAAAATCTGCTTAAATTTTCACACTCTTTGTTAATCTGTAACTTTGTCTGTGACCTTCATGGGGTGCTTAGTCTCATGCCTGGGGAAGTGGGAACCTACTGGACATGGGCACAGCATGGACAATGTGATTAAGTGCATTCTGTCTCCCAGGAACGTTCAGCCTTACTGTAATGTGTCTCTTACTCCCAAATAAACGATATATTTATCACTATCTTTTACAAACAAAGAAACCTAGCTTTTGTAGCTGAATAAACCTGCTGATACAGCTTGAAACTCTGAAACACACTGAAATATGAAAGTATATAAACACACATACATATATGCCTATATAATATGGATATATCTATGTGTAGGGGCATGTAAATATATGTGTATATAATATATAATAAATATATAATGAATATTTGTATATTATTTGAACCTATAAACATACATTAGGCTATTTAAGTCTATTAATTTATACATAGATTTAGATTCATATGTATCTACAAATAATTTTTTCAGCTCAAATATAAAAGCAGGAGCTGCTTATAAATCCTATGCTTATAATAAGATTTGAGTTGCCATGACTAGTTTCGCAAAAAACTAAGTTAATATATCAGAAATGTTTATTTAGCAAAGTTTTGAGATGAAAACCAACTGAGAATTATGATTTTAGAGTTGTGAGGAACCTCTTATGTTATCTAGTCCATACTCCTTCATTTGACAGATGAAGAAACTGAAGCAGAGAAAGGTTAAGCCACACCCAGTATTGCACAGATAGAGTCAGAGTCAGAATTCAAACTCAGATCCAATTACTTCACATCCATTTTTCTTTACCCTGCACTACACCATAACTATCATGAAAATGTATATTTATGTGTATATTTTCATGGGCATAGAGTTATAGAAGTAGATACACCTACCCAATTGGTTGAAATATCATCAAATCATTTAATAGTGTAAGATTTCTGATTCACTTAGTCTTAAATCCATCTATTAAGGTTGAATTCATCATATTCTTGAAGAAGGTGAATGCATTATCAGAAAAGCTAGTGAGCTGAAAAGAATCCGTGTATGAACACTAAACATCATCTTAAAAGAAGTACAGTGAACCTTCTGGTCCTATGTGTACAGTGAATTTTATATACTCAGTAAAAGAGAAATAATGTTTAAAAAGTGTGTGAGTAGCCATTCCCCAGTTGATAAATGGCTAAAGGGTATGAACAAGCAGTTTTTAGAGGAAGAAATTAAAGCTATATATGAAAAAATGCTATTGATTAGAGAGATGCAAATCAAAACAACTTTGAGGTACGACATCACACCCATCAGATTGACTAACATGACAAAACAGGAAAATGATAAATCTTGGAGAGGATGTGGGAAAACTGGAATACTAATTCATTGTTGGTGGAGCTGTGAGCTGATCCAACCATTCTGGAGAGCAATTTGGAACTATGCCCAAAGGGCTGTAAACTGTGCATACCCTTTGATCCAGCAATACCATTTCTAGGACTGTATCCCAAAGAGGTCATAAAAATGGGAAAAGGAAACCATATGTACAAAAGTATTTATAGTGACTCTTTTTGTGACGGCCAAGAACTAGAAGTCAAGGAGATGCCTATCAAGTGGGGAATGGGTGAACAAGTTATGGTATACGAAAGTAATGAAAGACTATTGTGCTATAAGAAATGACAAACAGGTGGACTTCAGAAAAACATGGAAAGACGTATATGAACTGATGCTGAGTGAAGCAGAACCAGGAAAACACTGTACACAGTAAGAGCCACAGTGTGTGAGTACTGTTTTTGATGGACTTAGCCCTTCAGAGCAATGCAAGTACCTAAAGCATTTTCAAAGGACTCATGATGCAAAATGCCATCCACATCCAGAGAAAGAACTATGGAGTCAGAATGCAGAATGAAGTAGTCTATTTTCTCCTTTGCTATGTTTTATTTTTCTCATGGTTTCTCCCATTCATTTTAATTTTTTTATGCAACATGACTAATGTGAAAATATGTTTAATAGGAATGTATGTGTAGAACCCATATAAGATTGCATGCCATCTTGGGGAGGGAGGGGGAGAAAATTTGAAACTTATGGAAGGGATTGCTGAAAACTGAAAACAAATAAATAAATAAATCTGAAAAAAAAACCTAGGGAAAAAAAGTGTGTGAGTGCATCTGTGTGTGTATGGGAGTTGGGGAAGACTGCAAAGTAGTAGACATATAACTGCATGCACAAAGAAATAGTTTATAATAAGCAAAAGATAACATTTGAAGGATAAACATTAATGGTCTATGATTCTTTCAGTGTAGGTTTGGTTCATAGCCCTCATGGTAAATAAAAGAAAAAAAAGTCCACCCACTATAGATCATTTTAGTAAAATTATCATGTTTCCTAAAATTGTTTTTCACATGACCTGGTATAATGGTTGCAGGGAGATCTGGTTTTAAAAAATAACAAAAACAACTTTAAGAGGATGTTGGAAGGCACCTTAGACACCTCTATATCAAACTATGTCATTTTTTTTTGATTATGAAGTAAAAAAACCCCAACCTTTTAAATTATCATACTGTTCCTAACATTGCCTACAAAGTTTCATTTTACCTAAAGAAATTCTGCTGCATCAATATTTAAATAGTCTCACCCCTCAAAAAGTGAAAATTACAATCTACACATGTCTGCCCATCCTGTGGAAGTCATGTTTGTGTCCTCCCCTAAGTTTACCATATGGGTCTACCCACTACGCCTAGAGCCTTACTCATCTGTAATCCTATTTCTGCTCTTTCATTGTACATTGTCCATTCTCTCCTCAAAACGACAATGAGAGCTCATTAAGGGCAAATCTCATGACTAATTCTTCTTTTGTAACCCATGCAACATCTAGCACAGTGATTAATTCTCATTTAATTCCTGGGTAGATAAATTACATCTAAGTATAATTCTGTCTGAAGAATCTCATAAACTTTCACCTTCTAAGTACTCTAATGTTTAGATGATAACTTCCCTTCATAAACCACAAAAAACAAAAACAAAACACTTTATGTCCTTCCAACATCCCAGAATCCAGGTCTTTATGGGTTATTTGAATTCTCCAAAGTAGATACAAGAATTTATAAACCTGATCTTTGTTGTGATTACTGTTCTTATTTAGTCATTTCAGTTGTGTCCTACTCTTTATAACCCTATCTGGGGGTTTCTTGCTAAAGAAACTGGAGTGGTTTGCCATTTCCTTTTCTAGCTCATTTTAGAGATGAGGAAAATGAGGCAAACCAGGATTAAGTGACTTGCCCAGGGTCACACTGCTAGGAAGTGTCTGAGGACAGATATGAATTCAGAAAGATGAGTCCTGGTTCTGCTCATTTCACTCAGCATCAGTTCATGTAAATCCTTCCAGGAGAACATTATACACAGTAACACCCACAGTGTGCGAGGACTGTTTCTGATAGACTTAGCCCTTCACAGCAATGCAAGGCTTAAAACATTCCCAAAGGACTCTTGAGGTGAAATGCCATCCACATCCAGAGAAAGAACTATGGAATTGGAACGCAAGATGAAGCAGACTATTTTCTCTTGTGTTATATTTTGGTTTGGTTTGGTTTTTCTCATGGTTTCTCCCATTCATTTTAATTCTTCTATGCAGCATGACTAAGGTGAAAATATGTTTAATAGGAATGCATGTGTAGAACCCATATAAGATGGCATGCCATCTTGGGGAGGGAGGGGGAGAAAATTTGAGATTTATGGAAGTGATTGTTGAAAACGGAAAACAAATTAATTAATTAAAAAAAAGAAAGATGAGTCTTTCTGATTCCAAGTCCAGTGCTCTATCCACTGTGCCACCTAGCTGCCCCTTTATTGTGATGGTATAAATGTTAAACTTTTTACAGAACTATATAAAAGGATCTCGAATGTCAATAATATCCATTTTAATAAGGAATCAATTAATCAATACACTCTGCTATGTACCATGCTCTGGACTAAGCTCTGAGGGTACGAACACAGGTAAAGACAATCCCTGCCATTAAGTATTACAGAATCTAATAGAGGAAAACAAGATATAAGTGGGATAAATTGGAAATTATCAACAGAGGAAAGGCACTGGAATTAAGAGGGAATAGAAAAGGCTTTCTGAAAAGATGGGATTTTAAGCTGATACTTGAAGGAATCCAGGGAAGCAGGGAGGTGGAGATGAGGAAGGAGAACATTCCATAGATTGAGCAAATGGGACATGGTTGTGTTCATCCTTCATTGCCAAAGAGGACCATGCCATCAGAGAAATGATGATGTGATTTGCACTTGACTTTGTTTTGAGTGAGGGAGGGCTGTGCAGGTCACCAGCCTTATTTCTCCTCTGAAGCCATCTTGAATCCAATGACCAGATATTCTTCAGGATGACTGGAGATGATCCAGGATGCAATAGGAGACCTTGACCCCTTTAGGCCAAGGTCTTTTCAGAAACTCACTTAGGGTGAGGTAATGCCCATTCAGTGAATAGACCTCTTTAAGAAGTAGCCAGGGGATAGCCCCTTTAGTGAGGCACAGAAAAAACCTGACATAAGGCTGGGAGGGAAAGAGCAACAGTTGCTATTGATAATCACTCTTAAGCCAGGAGGGTCCAGAAGCCAGCCTTTAGGCAGAGGTCAAATGTATGAGCTTCAGAGTGCAGTAGGTTTAAGGTTTTGAGTAAGGAAAGGAAGAGAAAGGAAAGGAAACAGACTATTTTATTCTAGGAATTGCAAGGTCAGAGTCACTGAATCAAAGCATTCTTCTAATTGTGGGGTGGGGGGGAAGGTGAGGGTGTTTCCTAATACAGTGCATAAATTTAACTCTAAGCCTCTTCTACTCACTGCTTCTAGTTCTACCTTTTGGGACTAATAAAAACACATCTAGTCACTTTTCCACTTCAGTCCTTCCGATGCTTGAAGACAGAGAACTCGAGCTCGCTAAATATTGTCTTCCCTAGCCTAAACTTCTCTAGTTCTTTCTCCAAGTTCCCATGTAACATTACCTGAGAGTCATCTCCCATCCTGGTTGGCTACAATTGTATGCTCTCTAGTTTATCAAGGTACTTCCTCCTGTAAGGGTTTTTGCTGAAATGCTGATGGTAGAAGTAATCAGTTTGTGTCTCTGCCTTTCTTGCCTCTCCTTATCCAGTATTTCTAGCTATTTCATGAGATTTATTGATGTTTGAAGGCAATTTGTACTGTCCAGGGACTGGATGCTTTGATAGGAAGTAAAAATAGAAAGGAATATAAAAATGAGAAGTTTGGACCATTTGGGGCCAGAGTTTCACTCTCTGGGGCACGAAGTCAAGAATGGAATTCATTATCTCTAAATTAGAGAGGAGCAAGGCCAAGGGATTTTCCATTAAGGGAAGATGAAGCTGACCAGTTGGGACTGTATTCCTGACTAACAAAAGAACTGAAAAATTTTGAAGTAACCTGAGGCATTTGGCCTGAAAGACCAAGATCAAAGGAAGAGATCATTGACATTTGCCCAAGTGAAAAGTGCAGGAAGCCAGAGCAGCAGCAGTGGAAACTACAAGAGCAAGGTTGAGCCCCAATAGATGGCAACCAGAAAGCCCAAAGAACAGTAGTAGGGAATGGGAGACAAAGATTCAGCAGAGGATAACTGTGACAGAAAGCAGTTGCAGGGGGTGGAATCTCAGCAGGTAACATCCCTTGCAGATGAGTAGTAATCATCCCAGGCTCAAGAGGAGACCATATACAAGGCAGAGTGGCAGAGTGGAGAACCAATGTAATCCCTTGGCCTCACCCAGGATCTGTGGGAAGTAGAGCCATGTGGAAATAGGAAGGAGGAATATTTTAATCAAAATTATTCTTCCTCGATTGTATGTAAATCTGTGAGAAATTTTAAACATCTGGGAAGGGGAAGGACAAGGACATTGAATGGCCGCGTTGCATGATTTTTCCTTCGCTAGTTATTTTGCTTAGCAATAACATAGTATACTAAATAAGGGCCTGAGGCTGGAGTCAGGGCAACAGGGTTCAAGTTCTGCCTTTGACTTAAAATCTTTCTCACTGATCCCAGGCAAGTCACTTGACTTTTTTGTTTCATAGGAAACTCTCTAAGACATTGCTAATGGGTCATAGACAGGCTGTGATTTGCATTGGTGGAAGGAGTATCTACATTGGGAGTTCCCCACTCTGACAATAATCACAGGTTTATGGGTATTTATCTTGCTGCTCTGTCTAAATTAAATAATTTTCTATTTGATTTATGGTTATTCCCTGGTCTTTTGTTAGAGAATCCATGAGAAGAAGGCATGGGTCAAATACTTGCACTCACAATGAATCTAAGAAATAGTGAGATTTCCAATTTTTGTGGAATACTAATTATATTTGTGAACAGTTTTTCAAGGATTTAAGGATATTTATGAAATAATAAGTGTAAAATTATTTTTAGAATGTGTGGCCTTGGCAGGGCTTACTGAATTAGTGTTTGCAAGGACTCATTAAGCATTTTTCCTTTCTTCAAAGTCTAGACCAAGACTTTTTAGCCTGGGGTTTGAGGATAGATTTCAGGATGTCTATAAACTCTGGTGGGAAAAATGTCTTACTTTCACTGACCTCTATCTGAAATTGGCATTTCCTTTAATTACGCATTTTAAAAAAAACATTATTTTGATGTGTCCATAGATTTCATCAGAGTGCCAAAGGGTTCATCTCTCTCTCTCTCTCTCTCTCTCTCTCTCTCTCTCTCTCTCTCTCTCTCTCTCTCTCTCTCTCTCTCTCTCTTTCTCACTCACACACACATCATTAAGAAATACCAGTCTAGACTGCATTTTGGGAATAATTTTGTTCTTTCAATGCAAACTCAAACCCTACCCACTCATCTTAAGTCAGGGAACCAGTGTATAATTGTGTAAAAGTAACACTATAGATTGAAGCATGTTCTTTTTGTTTTCCATTATTATTATTATTATTTGGACATGTCTAATTTAGGAATGATTTTTTGCATGAAAATACAGATTCGTAATGAGTTTTGGGATTTTTTTTTGCCATCTCAATGGGTGGGGGAGATAATTCAGAACTGAAAATAAAATTGAATTAAAAAATAAAGTGACCGAATACTTTGAGGAAGTCTCAAGATATGTTTTCTGGAAATATCACTTTATATTTTGTTGAAATTAATTTTTTTAACCCTCCTAGTACACTGCATACTTGCACCATAGCTATTCACTTAGTATAGAACTGGTAACCAGTGATAGGACTTTGCCTTCCTTAAGGACTGCTAGTTTTGTGGGTCCTATTGACTGTGATAATGATGACATTAAAACAGTTTTACACAATGCTCTAGATTCCTTGGAGAGATGTAAGAAACAGGGTAAACTATACAGAAAAAGAGAGCAACGACTCTGTGAACTATTGGAAGCTGTGAGGCATTCCTACGTCCCCAAATGGATAATTGCCAACTGAGCTACTTGGACAATAGTTACTAAACTTGCCGTCACTGAATAGGACCTTCTGCATTAATTTAACATCCTTACAAGTGAAAATTAGAAGCACTGAGGATCATATAAAAGGTCTGCTAAGGGGATGGATGCCAGTCCTCAGCAGGCAATGAGTGACCCACAGCCAACACTCTCCTCAAAAGGCAGTCAGTGGTGACAGCAACTAGTTTTTACAGACTGCACATGAATGAATTTGTAGGGGACTCAATTTATAGTTACAGTCAATCTCAAGAGGCCTCTAGTCCTGTCGTCCAGAGAGATCTATTTTCAGTCCTTGCTAGGACATGCTACTTAAGGAATGTAGGAGTGGCAGAGAACTACTGAAGGGAAACATAAGAGATTAATGGATAGCTTTGAGGTTACAGTTCACATTTGAAGATATCCAATAGGCAGTTAATATCATAGCCCTGACTATAATAGGCATTTCTGTCAAGTGTCCTGATAAATTCCAATGAGAGAGAGAAGAGACAGCCAACGTTATTACAGATGGGAAAGGTAGCTCTAAGGGATTGTAATCAAAGGAAAAGGGCATATGGAGCAGATGGACAATACTATTCCAAAAGAATGGGTTTGGGTATATGCTACAACCCTAGGTTATGTGCATCAATGAGTGAATAAGGCCAGTGTCCCAATTACTTAGGGTTGGCAACTCTTGAAAATAGAGGGGGAAATGATGTTTTCCATCTACTTCCTGTATGCCTCTAGAATATGTCAATCATAAATGAATGAGAATTTATGAAGAACTCCTTATGTGTATGGCAATGTGGTTGGCACTGGGGATACAAAGGCACCCCCCTACCAAAAAAGTAAAATAAAAATAATAAAACTATACTCTCCCCTCTGGAAGATTATTTTCTATCAGAGACTGATAACATGTACATACATGAAAGAAAAAAACATTTGCTAGGTCCTTACCATGTGCTAAGTTCTGGAGATAAGTACAAAAATGAGATAGTTGTTGATATCTAGGGACTTGCTTTCCCTTAGTGGGAAACAACATATTTAGGAGTGTGGTGGCCAGGGAAGGAAATTTTTGTCTGGAGAGTCCCATGGAGGGTGAATTGTTTTATAGAGCAGCCAACTGATATGTTTTTTTTCAGAAACAATGATAAAGTTTTGGGTTTGTTTTGTTTTTTTTTAATATATATAATCAGAAAAACAAGACGGTTGGATATAAAGATGTCTAAGGTTCCTTCCAGGAGTAACTTCTTCTTAAAGTTTACTTCCCAATCAAGACAGCTCAATCCTTGAGGAGGCATTTGAAAGCTGAGGGATTAACTTTCCCCAGAGAGTAGAGGTTTGCTGTCCAGATGTCAGCTCCAATGGATGGAGTTCAGTCAGAGAAATGGGGCAGCAGGGCACATAGCAAGATGGGCTTAGAGATCAGCTGGATGGAATATAAAGTATAAAGTGTCAATCACTTGACTTGAAATCAGGAGACATCTTGGAAGGATCTTAAACTTAGCAACATTGCTTACCTGCTAGGAACTACTCTGAATGTTTTTGGTGTTGTTCAGTTGTGTCTGACTCTTCATGGTTCCATTTGAGGTTTTCTTAGCAGAGATACTGGAGAAGTTTACCATTTTCTTCTCCAACTCATTTTACAGATCAAGAAACTGAGGCAAACAGGGTTAGTGACTTGCCATGGGTCACGCAGCTAATAAGGCTGGATTAGAATTTAGGTCTTCCTGACTCTGGGCCCAGAGGTCCATCTACCACACTACTTAGCTGCCCCATTCTGAATATTGTCTCATCAATAAAATGGGGATAATACTTAGACTCCTTACTTCACAAGGTTGGGGGTAAAAAACTTTATAAACTTCCTTAATATCCATAATAATGTAAGCTATTATTTTCCAAATATTTTCATTGCAATTCCAGTTTTGCCTTGGGATAACCAATTTGGGAATCATTATTAGACAAGGAGCGAGAAAATAGATCAGTCACTTTAATAGGCAGGTCATATAAAAAGGCAGTTCACATAAAAAGCATGTTGTGACCAAAAAAAGGTAGATTCCTCATTCAAAAACCAAGATATCAAAAGAGAATAATAAAGTCCCTTGTTTTCTTTGAACTGAAATGGGTGTCCCTAGCTGAGCATTCTACTCCAGACATGTTCTGATTAGAGCAAAGAACGGAAAAAAGGAACCTAGGAATAAAGGCTGGCATCTCCCTGGCCTTGCACATCACTCTTTTCTTAATGAAGAGCCAGATCCCATTAGTCCTGTAACTCTGTACTCCATTTTTTAAAATCTAGTACTTTATTTTTCTCCAATTTATGATCCTGCAGATGCATGATGAGTTTGCAATCCACTAAACCCAGCTCTTTTTTAAAAAGAAAAACTGCCTTCTAAGTCACAGCTTCCCAATCTTTACTTGTGAAAATGATTTTTTGAACCCTAGCAAGAGCCCCTACATGGCATTCTCTCTGTCATCCATTATCATCACACCACCCACCCTGAGAAGAAGTCCTACTCCTCCTTGGATTGTTTCTGTGCCAAGTTTTTGTATTCATTCTCCAGTATCATGTCTTGTTAAAATCTAAATTGGTTAATGAGTTTCTGGTGCTTCCACATCAGTATCTTTAAACAGCAACTTCTATTCTTTTTCAAAAGAATTATTTCTCTTTGCATCTTCACGACTCTGTTGCTTTCTAGATTCACTTTTTCTGTAGAATTTGGATGCACAGGATGCCATCTATTTGAACTTTACATAAATATGACAGATTGTACTTATTTTTCTTCGACTTTATCACAAATTCCAAGGTAGTATATTCCAGTCAAGGTTCAAGTAATTTTTACCTCATCAATCAGGTGAGACTGAGCACTCCGCAAAGTTACCAATAATTCCTTAACTGTCAGATCTAATGTCCTTCTCTCAATCCTCGTCCTTTTTGACCTCTATGTATTATTTTCCTTGATACTCTCTTCTCTCTAGGTTTTCCTGCCATGGATCTCTCCTGATTCCCCTGCTACCTGTCAGTTTTCTTTGCTGGATGTTCCTCTAGGTCATACCTTCTAACTACGGGTATACCAAAGGCCTATACCTTGGTCCTCTTCTTTTTCCCCTCTATATCATTGCCCTTAATGACATCATCAGCTCTCTCACATTCAATTATCCCACTGTGATAATGATTTTTAAATCTACCGATCCATCCCTAATCTCTTTGCTGACCTCTAGACTCACATCTCTATTGGGTATTTCAAACTGGATATCTCATAGGCATCTTAAAGACTACACGACCAAAATCAAACTCATTTTTTTTCTCCCAAATCCTCCCCTTTTTGTAACTCCCCTCTTACCATCCAGGGTACTACCATCCCCTCAGTCACCCAACCTCCCAACCTAGGTTTCATCCTTGACCCTTCTCTCTCTCTCTCTCATCCCATATATCCAATTTGTTGCCAAGTTCTGTTGATTTTACCTTTGAAACATCTTTCAATACACCCCCGCAGCTCTCCTCTGACATTTCCACCGCCCTAATGTTGACTATTATCACCTCACACCTGGACAATTGTAATAGCCTTTTGGTTAGTCTCCATGCCATAAGTATCTCCCTACTGCAGCCAATCCTCTAGTCAAAGTAAACTTCATAAAGCACAATTCCCACCATATTTCATGCCCCTACTCTAAATTTCAGTGGTTTCCTGTCACCTTCAGGATCAAATATAAAAACTCTGTTCTGTATTCAAAGCCCTCCAAAACATCACCTTGTCACCCCATTCCACGTAGCCACCCCTCCAGTCTTCTTAGGTTTGTTCTTTATCATGTACCCAGTGATTAAGTGACAGTGGCCTCTTAGCTCTTTCTTACACAAGATATTTGATCTCTCAACTCTATGGAATTCTCTCCTTCCTCATTTCAATGAAGCTCCACATAATTTCTTAATCATGTCTTTATGCCCGAATTTCAATCAGAATCCTGACCTCTTCAAATTATTTCCTTATTCTTTCCAAACCGCTTGAAATTATTTCAGTGACAACTGATTCTGTTTCTCCCTCCCTTGATCATCACTCAAGTGGCAAATTTATTCTTAGTACACCATGTTAATTGTATTCCAACTTGGACCAAGAGCCCAGCCTTCCTACAGTTATAAGCCATGGTTCAGAAATAACTTGTTCTCTTGACCCTAGAAGCCAGAACTGGGCACAATGGTTGAGATTTACAGAGAAGCAGAATTAGACTCTGCTTAGTTTCTAACAAAAGTAAAATTGGTTGCCTCATGTGGCAGTGAGTTTCTCTTACTAGATGTAAGCAAAGGAACAACTGTGTGGGATGTCAAGTCCATGAGTATTTATTAAGTACTTACTACGTGTCAGGCATTAGGCTAAGCCTCAGTGATATAGGGAATGGCAAAACCAAACCAAACCAACCAACCAAACAAACAAAAAAACCCCACTCCCTTCTCTCAAAAACTTCCCAATCAAATGAGAGGGAAAACATGCAAGCAACCATGAAAAAAATGAGTAATAGGCAGGTTAAGTCAGACATGATTTAAGAGGGGAGACACTAAGGGTAAGGAGGAATAAGAAAGGCTTCTCCTAGATGTTAAGACTTTAGCTGAGACTTGAATCAACAGTTAATAAGCATTTGTTAATCATTAGCTATGTAGCAGATACTGGACCAAGTGCTTCTGGGGATGTAAAGAAAGGTAAAAATGAGATCCTTGTTCTCAAAGTGCTCACATTCTAGTAGGGAAGGTAATATGCAAAAATTATAAAACATATATATGGTGGAAATGTAAATTACACTTTGAGGGGTAGAGTAAGGAGGAGGCAGGCCCAAGAAGAAGCCAGGAAAGGCACTGTGCAAAAGGTGAGTCCTGAAGGAAGCTGGAAAGCCAGGTGCTCTATTCTAAGTCAACTCTTGCACAATGTTTAAGTGCTATATAACTGTTTTTTTTTTTAAAATTACTATTCTTATTCTTATTTCAGGCCTGAGAGACAATCAGTAAATAGGCACATGAAGAAGAGGTGTAGTTTCAGACTGGGCAATTAACTGAACCATGGAATGGGAAAAGAGAAGTAATGTTAAATACTCAGTAAACTCCAGTAGCTTCCTGTTGCTTGCAGGAACAAATACAAAATGTTGTTATTTGGCATTCAAAGCCCTCCTGGCCCCCTCCTACTTTTCCAGTCTTATACCTTATTCCCCAACAAATGCTCTTGGATCCAATGACCCTGGCCTCCTGTTCAAAGCACCTCTCTCAGCTCCTGGCATTTTCTCTGACTGTATACCATGGCTGGAACACTCTCCCTACTCTGCTCTGACTGTTGACTTCCCTGGCTTCCTTTAAGTCCCCACTAAAAGCCTACCTTCTACAGGAAGCCTTCCCTAACCCTTTTTTAATTTCAGCCTCTATTAATTATTCCCTGTTTATCTATATCTTGCTTTTTATAGATCTGTTTGCATGGTGTCTCCCCCATTAAGCTCCTTGAGGTAAGGGGCTGTCTTACATCTTCAGTGATTGGCACAATTCTTGGCATACAGAAGGTGTTTGCTAAATGTATGTTGAATTGAGTTGAAGCTTGGAAGGATAGATTGCGGCCAGGATCTGAAGATCTTTAAATCCTAAATGGAGGATTTTATATTTGCTCCTAGAAGTAATAGTTAATTGGATGAGGAAATGATAGCCAGACCAGTGCGTGAGGAAAAGCTTTCCAGCAGCTCTGTAAAGGATAAATTGAAGAAGGGAGAGACTTGAGGCATGGAGATTAACTGCAAAAGTCTAAGCAAAAAGTGGTGAAGGCCTGAATAACATGGCTGACCATTTGAGAAGAGGAAGGGGGAGATGTGAATGACTATAATGGAAATAGAAATGACAGATTTGGAAACTATGTCATCTGAGGGAGAGTGAAGAGTAAAGATATAAGTCCAAGGTAGTGAACCTGGTATATGCAATAATGATGATACTGTTGACAGAAACAGGAAAATTCAGAAGGGGGATGGGTATGGGAAAAAATAATAAGTTCTGTCCCTCTAATCAAGGGATCTTCCATCATGTAACCTTCTTGCCTCCAGTTCATTATACTTAGGAATCAGCTCAGTTGCATAAAAGGAAACATATAAAAGTTTCTAACCTAAAGGCAAATACTGGGTCAACATAAAAATGCTACTGTTTGTTTACCCAGTTTTCTTGCCCAGGTTGTGCATCCTTGCTATTTGTCTTTCTTAGTTTAAAAATTTAAGAAGGACTTTGAGCAAATAAGTCATTTTTGTCTACTATAAATATCCAGATTAACTAAAAAGGGCATGTGAAGAAAGATGCTCTATGCATCCAGAGAAAGAACTGGTAAGTAGGAGTATGTATAGAATAATTTTACATGCACACGCACACATGCACATGCACATGCACACACTCACGCATATGTGTGTGTATATGTATTTGTTTCTAATGGTATCTATCTCAAGGGGGGAAGAAGAAAAAGAAAAAAAGATATTTACATGATAATTTTGTTGTATATTTGAAAGAAATAGCGACTTGTAAATAGTAGATTTGTAGTTTCACGTACAATTATCTTTTTATTGTACATTATAGAAATATTTGCTTTATTTCATAAATTAAAAATAAAATTTTAAAAAGCTGACTCTTTTGACCTTACGCCTTCCTAATAGTTCCGATCTAGCCTGAACATTTGATTCTGACCTGTCCCTGACTTTTGGTAAGCATGTGCTCTAAATTGTCTGATTTTAGATTTCCAATTCTTCTTTAACCACTGACTTCCAGGATCCTCTCTGGTCTTGGCCCACTTCAATTCTTATTCTCTGTTGTATATCCTCAGTCTTGTCTTGAATCTCCTAGGCTGAACTCTTTGTCCTGATTCTAGAACGTGACCTATTCTGCCCTTTGTTTCCTGGGGCTTACATAGTTAAAGCCTAGAGAAAAATTGCCTGCTCCAGCTTCCCTGACATATAAGAGCCAGAACTACAGTTGTATATAAAGCATCTGATTCTGAGACAAGACTAAGGATGAATTTCTTCTTTAATCCTGACAGGGAAACCTGAGCGCAAACACTAATTGATAGTCGGCAGTTAGCAGCAAGATGGCCAGTTGCACACAGAGGTGTATATTTTAGAGAATCATAGATATAGAACTGAGAGAATTTAGATATCATATATTCCAAATCCCTCATTTTATAGATCATAAACAGGTTCAGAGAGTTGAAGCAATTTGCCTAGTCATATGGGTAGCAAATGTTTGACACAGGATTTGAACCAAGGCCTTCCTGAATTCAAGCACAGTCCCATGCCCTCTCTACCACATCACTAATAACCATTCTGTTAATCGTGATTTATTTCATTAAATAAATAGTGGTCATAGTTGATTGAGTGCTTCACCATAGTTATCCAATTTGCCCAAGGAGTCCCATTCAGGAAGCACGTATATACCTACCTAGCTGAACCCTTTGGCAACTACCCAAAATGCAGGTGTGGGAGGAAACAATAGTCTCTAAAGGTCTGGCCTTGCAAGCAAACCCTAGTATGAATTGACAGTAAACATAATACAGGCAAAGGAAAGTATAATTTAGAGGGCCATGTGGGTAGTGCTCCTAGCAATAAGTATTAAAGCCCTGGCTAAAGCATCATGACCAATAAGGACAAAAACCCTATTCATGAGAAGGATATTTCGTGACATGAAACACATGACATTATCTCATCAAAGGCATTATAAAATCTGAGTAGGCAAAGATGCCTTGGTAATTCTCTTAATTGAGTTGTTGTTATAAGTTCATGAGAACAGCTGAAGGCCACATTCATCTCCATTAAATCTTGTTTAATGGAAAGATAAACATACCCACAAATAGAAATGCCAATGGCTACATATTTTTTAATACGGCCAACCACCAAAACCAGCCTGACACATCCTCATGAGAGCCAAGAGACTTAATTTTACCCCCAGTACATATAGCAACTATTAAAAATAAATTAAATACTCAGAGGAATGTTAATAATGTGCTATTAAGTGACTTTTTTAACAGCAAGGAAAAAATCAAAACAAAGCTAGTGCTCATGCTAATATTTAATTGGATAACGCAGAGAAGAATATTTGCTAATCCTTACTTACTGCCAGATACATCGCTGCATACACGCTCAGGGCTGCTTCTTTGGAGGGGAAGGTTTTTCTAGCTCTCATGATGAGATCTGGGTTACCAGTACAGGCCTCTTCACCACTGATGAACTGCGTGAATTGCTGACACCCAAGGGCTGTGTAGTTGGGCTTGCAGAGCGCAAGGAAATGTGGAGCCAGATTCCCTGTCACTACCTGTCCAGCATTCACAAAGATATCTGTAGCAAACAGCCCAAATGTATAAATCCCTGAGGAAGAAAGAAAATAGTGAATCCCCTAGGTTACCTTGGGCTCTAGCAGACAATAAATCAACAGGGAAAACATTTTGGGAAACACAAACATTTTATACATATGGCCCTCACTTCTTTCCTCCACCTCCTTTCTCCTTAACCATCTGGAGTGGCGGGAGTGTTAAATTATTTAAGACTCTTGAGTGTTGTGTTCAGCTGTCTGCCACTAGCTATAATTTTATGCCTGGCATGTTTATAAGACTTATAACTTGCAGGAGGAAAATGTATTCTGGAATCTTGGAACCATTAACTATCCTTAAAGCTTAGGCCCAGGTGCCACCTACTTATGGAGGTCTTTACTAGTTCCCTCAGTTTTTAGTACCATCACTGAATACTTTTTTCTCTAATTCTTGTATTCAGTTATACTTGTGCATATTATTAAGCCCTCCCCAATAAAACAGAAGTTCCTTGAGGGCAGGAACTGTTTCAATTTTGTACTTATAATCCCTGCACCTAGCATGGTGCTTGGCACAGGGTAGGTACCTAATAAAAACATGCTGCTTGATTGCTTCAGAAATGGAACTTGTACATTTATAGCAATTTATCATAGTCTATATTCTTAGTTATGCTAGTATGTTGAGATCCACATTTCTTCTTTTGTCTGGAAAAATTTTCATCAGCATATGAAAATGCAAACCTCATGTGCTATTCTGTGAGGTACGCTTCTATATCCTTCTTCATATAGATATTTTGATGGACTTGCCAATTAGCGCTAAAAGTCAATGCCATTATATTTTATTATCATGAAAAATCTTAAATGAAGAATAATGGTTTCAGAGGCATACCTACATTGCTTCAGAAACAAACTTTTTTAGATAATAGCTAATTATTTGGTTTCAAACTATCATTTTTAATGGACTGGAACTATGTGTACATACATGGGTATGTATATATGTCTAGATATATCATTTCAAAGTAATTCTGATAAAAGAAATGAAATAATGATTTAATTATTATTATTAGTTATTTTTTCTGGGTAATTTTATCATTTTATTAATAAGGCCAGCAGGTTATTAATAAAAGAATGGCCATTTGGTTATCTGTCTAAGACCAAAGACCTGTAATAAATATAATTAAAAGAATGGGAAGATATATACCCTTAAGTTACTTCAAACAATAAGATCAAATGCTAGGAACTCTTTCCCTACAAAAAACATTTACTGAAGCCATGTTACTCCAGTATCAAAAAAAATTTCTCCGACAAAAACTAACAGCTCTAAGAGGGTATTCTAGGACCAATGTATAATGTGCCAATATTTCCAAAAATAAAATTTTAGAAGTTAAAAAAGTAAAATAAATCCTCTATAAACTGAATGTCCTATCATTTTCATCAGTACCTTTAAATCTTGCCAGACTAGAATTAGTTTTTGTGCAGGCAAAAGAAACATGGAAAGAAACTTTTATTTTGTTTTGTTTTCATTTTTTGTTGTGGAGAGGGAACCATAAAAGTCTCATGTTTAAAGAAAAGAAGAAAATGTTTAGTCCCTGTAAAATTATTTGGTAGGATTTTTTTAAAATCTGCATTAACCCCCCCCCCCAAAAAAAAATACCTAAATAGATAACATAGCTATATGGCATTAGAACAGCCTTTTTCTTTTCTATATATGATTATAACTTTATGATTTTGGGAGTCCAAAGTTGATCCAGAGATAGAGTGAACTTCATCTATCAAAGCATATGTGCAACTTAAATCTCTTACAGAGCTGCCTCTGAGCATGGGACTTGCTCAGGGTCACATAGCCCAGGTTTCTTGAGTTGCTAGACCAGATGTCTAGCCACTATGGCTAGCTGCCTCCTTCAGTGTGCACAGGTAAGGTAAGATTATAGTGGGTTTGACTGGGTGCCCCTCTCCAACAATAACATACTTTTGTTATAACTTAAAAGCAACAAATAAGCCTAATTTCTTCTAAAAGTAAAACAACTGAAGAAAAATTATCAGATCACTTCTTTGGTGTAGAATAAAATCACTGTCCAGAAAATACTAGATTTGAATTTTGTTTTTAAACACTTACTAGCCATGTGACCATGGGAAATTTTTAAAAACCTCTCTAAGGCTGATATGCAAAATGAAGATAATACTGAAGGAATCAAATGATATCTTAGGGTCGCATAATGCTAAAGAATAGTTTATAAAGTATTTTATTTAGAAAGTATTATAATATTGTATAAATATCAACTATTCTATCAATCTCATATTTAATTGTAAAAAACCAAATATTCTTCAAACTTTATTTTTAAATGGGGATATGTGACTGTAGGGAGTTGGGGAAAAATTGACAGCAACAAACATTTGTTAACCATTTACCAAAGAATTGAGTCTCATCATACTAAGAGTTAAATTGCATTACACCTCTTTCTCAAAGATCCTGTCTACAGTAGAGTTCCAGGTTGCAAATCTGCTCACAAATATCCTTCCTTGAAGCATGAATTTAATTTAAATGGAATTATTCCCCTTTCAACTTAATCACATTTTTTTTCTTGTCAAAATAACATGAGAAATGGTTCACAAGGATGTGGCCAATATAATCAATGAACAAGCACTTCTTAAGTATATACTGTCAAGCAATATGACAGTTCAGAAACCCCTCCAAAACACGTCATTTACAATTATAATTCAAATGATCAAAATACCAAGCCCCAGGTAAATCTTTTAGCAGACCACAATAATAATCAATTGAGGAAGGTCTTATGATCAAATGTTTACCTTAAATGGAATGTCTCAGTTTGCAAAATAATTTGCCCTATTCTATAGTAAAGTCTGCAAAGGTCCTAAAGTAGAGGTTGTTTCTCTTTTTGGGGTTGTGGATTTAACAGTTTTGTTAAGCCTATCGATGCCTTCTTAGAATAATGTTTTTGTTTTTTCTTAATTCATAACTGAAGGAAATCCAATGTTTCAGTGAGAGGTTAGTGAAAATAAGGTTGTGATTTACCATAAATTCATAGAGTCCTGAAATCTACGCACAGACCCAAGTCAAGAACCCAGGCCCCTGGGCACAGACTAGCACTTGGCTAAATGGCAGACTCCTAAAGTGAATATATGAGTGTATCGAACTGAGAATAGATCCAACCCTTCTGGTTCCCCACCACCACATCTTCTAAAAGGCATTTCAGGCCTGAACATAACAGGGCTTATTTTGTAGTATTTATTCTCAAGTACATTTTGTGGGCTGAACAGAACAGGTTTTAGAAGGAAAAATGCTTCACAAAAACCAAGGAATTAGAGTTTTTTATAATCATGGCACAAAGATAAATTGATGATATTTATGAAACATTTAATGGTTTACTTGGAAAGGTACAATTTAATATGTGAGCCAGAGTGTGGGAAAGCTTAAATTGTGTAAAACAAACTTGATGAGTTTAGGGTGTTTTAATGGTTTTGATTTCTTTTCTAAGTAGGTAATTAGTACTGATGGGGTTTTTTTTGGAAATCTTGTGATAAGTTTTCACGTAAAGAATTATTATGTGTGTAAACATAGGCTTTTAACAAGATCAACAATTAGAATGGCAGCATACTTGAAGGCATTTATCTTTCATAGCTCTATTAGGGGAAAATATAACTAAAGATTATACTTAGGAGTCATCTTAGTATGTGAGACAGCAACATCAGTCAGCAGCATCAAACTCTTTTTCATCTCAATCTTGCAAATAAGGAGCCACCAAACTGAAGGCTGACAGGATATTAGGATATCTCCTACTTAGGAAGGGAAGCCTTGCAAAGAACAAATTGACCTTCACTACATGATAGAAAATGAAGGAATTTCCCTCTCTGTATTTCATTAATTTTATAGGTACTGACTTTTCTTAGTTTATATTTTCTAAGAAGCAACTATTTCTTTTATCCAAATTTTATTAACTAGAAATGATTTTCAGTGATTTAACACTGTAGGATTCGATATTTAGTATAATAAAATGATACAGTATTGAAGTCAATAAATTATGGATAAGTGCAGCACACACAACATTTGTCTCTTGATTAACTAACTTTAAGTAGGTTTATACCTTTTAACAAAATGAACTATTCTTTTATCTCTGATGACAACTTCCAGAAATTCAGCTTTGATGTATTACATACCATAGAAGTACACATGAGACTAAAAAGCAACATTTTTTTCTAGGCATCTATATATGCCTGCATGTGGGAAGCTATTTTCGACTCTAATCTACAAACACAGACAAATACATAGGCAAAGAAAGACGCCTGAAGTGAATCTATTATGTAACCCACAAACTGTGTCTTCCAGATGCCCAGGAAACTCAATGGGAAGTGAAAAATCCACTCAAACCTGTCCCCCCCATTCGTATTTTCTTTTCAGTTTACATGGTATCAAATAATCTGTTTCAATTATTTTTTTAAATAGGATGAAATAACCCCATTCTGCAGTTGCATTGGTTAATAATATATTCTGGTCATCTTTTAATTCTAGATCTTATTGTGAATAAAGGTGTTTCTTTCAAAATAGCATATCAATCATAAAGGATCCCACAATATCTGAAAGCAAATTGTTTACAAAAGAGTTTTGTTTTATAATCAAATTAATAAATATCAGAGAGATGACTAATTTTGCTGGGTGTTTGAATTGTTAGCTTGTACATAAGCATCTTTTCAAAAACAGTAAAAATCAATACCATGGACACATACCAAGAAATCGGACAGTTCTGCGTACCAGGGGATTTATATAGCAACAGTCTCCTGTTAAAATCGTTTTTTCTTGGTTTTCAAAATCCCTTGTGGCTAGTTGTAGGCAAAACACAGCAGTTTCTCCAACTATTATCTGAGGGAAGGAGAACAGAAAAATTGCACATTAGAATTTATTGAGTATAAAGGCTAATGAGGTAGAAATTATTTGGATTTGTATTGTAAATAAAATAAAATGACCCACATTAAATGGTTATGATTCCTGTGAAAAATTGCTATGTGTCATTTTATTTCCCTTACCAAATTCCAACATTGCAAAAAAATCCACTTGTATCTATAACAGATTTTTGGAAAAAGAGTCAATTCAAGAAATTAACAAGCTATGAATAAAAGTAAAATATAAAAGTAACTTTTTTCCTTGCACATTTAGACTAAAATAGCATATTAAAAAAAAACCTTTTAAATCATTTTGGGGAAATATTTTCTTTGAGTACCTAATTGGATTAGTACATTGAATATCTTATTGGTAAACCCAAAATGTTACATAACTTCAAAGCCTTTCAGATATTGGATAAATGTTACTTGTAGATCCACGGAACATGCCATTGCATTTCTCAAAAGTTTAGAAAATAGTACTCTGAAGTCTCTGCGACCTCATTGGCATAGGTATTGCCTGTACCGATTTAGACTATATACAACTCATGCATGTCTTCTCATACTATAAAGGGTTGCATGGTATCTTGTCCATGTCGACCTATGAATGTATGAAGATCACTTAATCATCACACTGAAGGTCTACTATCTTGTCTAACATTTTCTGTGCAACAATATTCAGACTTTTATAATTTGCTAAACTATTTTGTCATAATTAGATAATGTTTTCATGCTGAGATCTATGTGTGTGTGCCATCTTGAAGATGTTGTTCCTGATGTGCCTAAAGACTGCATTTTATGATAATGGCTAGCATTTATGGAGTACTGTAAAGTTTTCAAAACAGCTTACAAATACCATCTCATTTTATCCTTATAACCATGGGAGCTAGGTGCAATTATTATCCCTATAGATGGGGAAACTGAGGCAAATAGAAGTGAAAAGGCTTGCCCAACATCACACAGTTGTTAAGCATCTGAAGCTGGATTTGTCCTCAAGTCTTCCCACCTCTGAGTCTAGCACTCCATGCCACCTAAACAGCATTTAAGGTCCTTTATAACTCTGCAATTCTTTGACTGCATGATTTTATGATTCTATACTAAACCTGTTTATCAAAGATGAAAAAAGTCCTAAGTTTACAATTTTGGGCTAACATGGAAAGAACTACTTTAATTATTCTTGTAGATGTGGATCCTAATCCTTTTCCTGTGATTTACTGAGGATATAGATCTAGTCGTAAAATTGATGAATCAAATGGTATGTACCATTTGGTGATTTTATGGCCATGGCTCCAACTTGACTTCCTTTTTATTTGAATAGATTCTTATTTGGCACTTTGGTTTTATGAGATAATTCCTCTCCCCCTCCCCCCTACTCACATATTTTTCTTAAGTATACTACTTTTCCCCTCCCTCTCCTTATTTTAAGATAATTAAAATAGAACAAAACTACTCCTAACCCCCTTGTCTTACTTAATTCTTTTTATTGACAATATTAGGTTTCTGAGGGAAGCTTAATGTTGCATTCCCAATTAGAACATAAATACTCCATCTTTATTTAGTTCCTTCCTATTGCTGACATATTTACTTTTTCATATTATTCCTGATCTGTGCATTTTTATTCCAAAGTTTTTACTTAGCTCTGGTATTTGTATCAGCAATTCTTGGAAGTCCTCTATTTCACCGAAGATTCATTTATTCTTTGTAAGAGTAGGCACGGTTTGGTGAATAAGCTAGTCTTGCTTGTACACCTACATCTTTTGCTTTTGAAATTAAGTATTTCAAGCTCCCTAATCCTTTATTCCAAGGACTTCTAAATATTGTGGGATCCTGACTCTGTCTCCTATGCCCTTGGATTCTTTTTTTGCTGAATGCTTACACTGTTGTTGTTGTTTTTTTAATTTCCTCTGGAACCTCTAGATTTTGCCAATAATGTTCTTGAAGTTTTCATGTTGGGATTTCTTACAGGAAAAAAGCAGTGGATACTTTCTATTTTTCACTCTACCTTCTAGTTCTACAAGTTATACAGTTTTTCCTGAAATATTATGTCTATTTTCTTTCTTTTTTTTGTCATAGCTTTCAAGTATTTCAGTGATTGTTAGATTATCTCCTTGATTTTTTTTCAGATCAGTTATTCTTATATGAGATTCATAACATTTTCTGCCACTTTTTCAGCTTTTAAAATTTGTTTTACTATTTCTTGTTGTCTTGCAGAGCCTTTAGCTTCTGTTTACTCTATTCTAATTTTCAGGAGTTTAAGCTGTCAATTTTCCTTCAAGTCTTTCCTATAGGGCTCTACTATTTTTTTCCAGTTATTTCATCTAGCATTTTCATTTTATTCTTAAAATCACTTTAGCTCTTTAAAAAAGTCTTGCTTCATTTCTTCTAGGAATTCTAACTGAACTTGTGGCTGAACTGTTTTTCTTTGAGATTTTGCTTGCAGATATTTTGGAGACACTTGTTTCTTATGGGTTTGAGTTTCCATGATATCATAATAGTACTTTCTTTTGTGTGCTTCTTTTCTTGTTTATCTATTTTCTTGCTTTGCTTCCTGATTTAGGATGTATTAGGGCCAGCTCTGAATACTTCTAGAGGGAATCACTGGGCCATACTTGGTCCTGTTTTGTTTTTCTGAATACAGCATTCTATCCATTGCATCATCTAGCTGCCTAGGTGTAACCTACCTGTATTTATTATCAATTCCAATAGGGAACAATAGACACTATTCACATATCTTAATGGTCTTTATCTTTAGAATCTTGAGATGGTTGCAGTTTAAGAGTCCTAAGTTCACCTTGTATCTGGTTTGTATATGTTTTGTATAGACCTATATATGTACATGCTATCTTCCTCATTAGTTTTAAAGTTGCTTGGGGCCAAGAGTTATTTTCCTTTCGCCTTTGTAATCCCCAAGGCTTGGCACAGAGGCATTTATTTAATCAATACCTGGCTAATTGATTTAATTGGAACATAGAGTGGTTGTTTTATTGTTTTTTGGGTGGAGGATAGTGAAAGGAAGTAAAAAAAAATCAGATTAGAATCAGATGGTAGAGTGCCTTGAGCATCAGGGTCAAGAGTTTGTACTTCGTTTGGTGGTCAATGAGAAACTATTGAAAGTTCTTTATGCTTTGTTTCAACCACCTCTTTCGGGATAGAACTTTTCTCTAACTAAACTAATGAAGGGAGCTATCCTAACCCCCGCTCCCTCTCATTGAAACTCACTTCAGACAGCTAAACCTGCAAATTCAATTTAACAGAGAAAGTTGTTGACATAGGCATTTTCTCCAGTAAGTACATGTGGGACCCATTCCAGTGTCCCACAGCACACTGTAATTAGACACAAAATGTTAGCAAGTAACACCACTGGAGAGTGCTAAAGCTCACACCTTAAACCACTACCTACTGCAGCAAGAGCAAAACTTTTGAACCATGGTGATTTCCAGTGACATTTTTACAACTCCTGTTGTATTACTTTATAATTCACTGCTATGGCTAGGAGTTCATATATAATACCCAAAAGAAGTGCAGGCCAGAGGTTGTCATAGCTTACCATAAAACACTATTCTTCCAATTTAATTGAGAATATTTCTTGTAAAGGTTAAAATATTTGACCTAAATATCTTTTTTTTTTCCCAAAAAAAAAAGGTGAATGGAAAGGAAGTTGGAGTTAGTTATAATTTTCCTTATTGGTCAATGGTAAGTTATCTTTCTCAAATATCCTTTCTCTTGGACTGCGTTTCCTTTTCAAAATTACATCTTACAGTTCACCATCGGGAAACTCTCAGCCAAACACGTGTGCACACACTGATTAACAGACTTTAAGGGCATTTCACAAGTTGATTCCATGCTGTTACCCGAGGGGGTCCGATTCATGTTTATTCCCCCAATCCATAGACAGCTGAGAAAGAACACACACCTGACCCCTGGAACTACATACCTCCTGACCCACATACAGATGAGTTCCCAATTCTGTAGCAATCGCACTAGAAGCACTGGCGGAGGTAATAGAAGAGTCCCCACACTTCCTTCCTTCTCTCTCTCTTTCTCTTTCTCTCCTCTCTCTCTTCCCTTCCTCCTTCCCTCCCTCTCTCTTTCTCTCTCTGTCTCTCTCTCTCTCTCTCTCTGTCTCTCTCTCTGTCTCTCTCTCTTTCTCTCCTCTCTCTCCTTCCTCCCTCTCTCTCTTTCTCTCTCTGTCCCTCTCTGTTTCTGTCTCTGTCTCTGTTTCTGTCTCTGTCTCTCTGTCTTTCTCTCTCTCTCTCTCACACACACACACACACACATACACAGACACAGACACAGACACACACACACACACACACGCATGCACAAGCACACACTGGTGCCAGAGCTCCCCTGGATGTGGCATCTTACCTATCTCGGTAAATCCTCTGAACCTAATCCACTACTATGGCTCAATACAACTTCTCCAGAACTTTTTCAGAACTCTTTTTCAGCTAAGTATTTGAACTTCTTTTCAGTCTGGCTCCCACCTACCTTTCCAGATTTATATATGTAAAGGGCAGGATCAGAATTATGCCTAACACAGGTGATCATTACATTGTCCCACTTACTGCTAGAGAAACCTAATCAATTGTAATGTGCAAAATTACTTCACATGTTCTATATCCCTATCAAAGTGGATTACTAATTGCTTCTAACACTTGGCATTCCAAGTCCTATCTCCATCATTTGGAATGATTTCTTTCCTTACCTTCATCTTCTAGAATCCTTAGATTTTTTTCAAGGCTCAACTCAGTTACCATGGAAGTTTTTCCAGTCTTTTGATTTATTAATACTTTCTCCTTCCTCAAATTACATTGTTTGTATACTCCCTCTCCCCCAGCTGTAAGATGCTTGAAAGCAAGTACTATCTTTCTAGTCTAATCTTTGTATTTCAAGAGACTAGGACAGTACCTTCCATATGCTTGGCACTTAGCCAATGTTTATCAATTGAATTGTTAAAAGCCTAACTATGATAAGTGCTTTGGGGAATAATTCATAAAAGCCTTCTTCTGAGGTTCTGGTAGATCCTAGTATGCTGATACCTTAATGTTTTTCTATTGGTATAGTTTGGTGAGTAGGGAGACATTCATTTCATCATGCCTTTCATTCCCTGACTCCACTCCCATACTTTAACTCCCTTCTCTGTCTCTGATATCTATTATAAGAAAAAATGAATACACTGTATTCATGTAGATTGTAAACAGTCTACATGCACAAAGTATATGTAATATATCAGGGATGGAGAAAACAGATTCTTGATGACTTTCTCTGATCTCTCTGCAAATTCATTGAAACCAGGAGTTCTTAATCTTTCTGTGCCATTTTTTGTTGGAGCAAAATTGTGTCTATCACTTCAATATATTAAACACATGGGGCAAAAAAGAGAGATTGGACCATGGGTTGAACCCATGGGATTGAACCAAACCAGGACTGCTAAGGAAGAGAATGGAGAAATAGATACTTGTTTCTGTATATCTGTGCATTGGAGAAAATGCAGTCACTTTTCTATATTATGTACTTCATCATTTTCAATGTGCAGGAGAGCCTGATTTGTAGGGGGATTAAATGAATGTACTTCAGACATATTACTTTGGGGGAGTGGGATATTTGGCCTCTATGGGGAGACCCTTGTGAGAAGGGAAATCCAAGAATCTTCTTGTAGTGCACCTAGAATACAGAGAAGAAGAGAAGGCTATAACAGACCTGAGCTTAGCAGGAGGAGCCTTCTTTGTCACCATTCCGCTCTGCTGCCTCCCTCTTTTTGCATATCATTCCTGGGCCACCACATTTCTTCCACTCAGCTCATTAAGTGCCAGGCAGGACTAAGGATACTGTCTTCCCCACTCCCTCTGGTTCTTAGCTCATGTGGTTCTCATTCCTTCTTCTAAGTCTATTCTCTCTTTCAAAATCCTGGGTAAAATTCAAGTCTTTCTTCTGGTTCAAAGATAGTGAGAGTCATTCTAAGGTCTGGGAGGGAATGTTAGCCCTTCAGTTTTCAAATCTCTATTACTCTCTATTATTATTGATCTCTATTATTATTAAGTGTTCACAAACTTAACAAGTAAAAGATGAAAAAGGAATGACTAGACAGCAGTTTGTCTGTGAAAAAAATCAGAACTTTGAACAAAGTCTTTTTGACTTTTTTGATTATTAGAAATATCCAAATTATTACAAAGGACATGTGAATGCATCCAGATGCATCTGCATCTGGAGAAAGAACTGATAAATAGAAGTATGTGCAGAATCATTTTACACATATATGTATATATGTATGTATATATATGTATGTATGTATGTGTATACACACACATATATATTTATATACATGTGTGTCTAATGTAGCCATCTCTAGGGAGGGGGGTTAGAGAAGACAAAAAAAGGGGAAAAGTTTATATAACTTTATTATATATTTAAAAGGAATAGCAAGTTGTTTATAAATTTGCAGTTTCAAATATAATTGTCTTTTTTATTATACTATGTTATGGAAATCCTTATTTTATTGCATAAATTAAAATTCAAATATGTAAAAATTTTTAAAAAGAAAAAAATTAGGAGGCTTTAATGGATAGTAAGAAAAATGTAACTCAACAGCGGGATATGCCAACCCCTGCTCCTCCCCCAAAAAAGCTAATGTAATTTTTGGCTTCATGTTGTCTGGAATGGGAAAAGCAATAATCATGCTATATTCTGTCCTGTTCAGACCACATCTGGAGAGGTTATTTGGGGTGCCACATTTTAAAGATGATATAAATCAAAGAGTATCCAAGAGAAATCAACCATGATAACAAACAGCCTTGAGGTCATGCCTTTTCAGAATTGGTTGAAGGAACTCTGAATATTTAGTTTGCAAAAGTAAAGATTTGGAGTGGCATGATAGTTGTTTTTAGGTTTAAAGTATAAGAGGTCTAAGATTTCTCCTTTGTCAATTAGAGGCAGCAAAAAGAAATCTATGATAGGGTCTTGCTTCATTTGAGGTCTTTAAGAAAAAGCCCTATAATATTTGTGGGAGAGAAGATTCTCATTCAGATGTGGGTTGAACTAGAAAGATAGCATGGGATAGAGGAGAGAGCACTGGAATGGGAGTCAGCTAGGTTTCAATCTTTTCTTTGCTATTTGTTGGATGTGTGATAACTGTGGCCAAATCACTTAATATCTTTGATACTCACATTTATCATCTGTATAAAGGAGATGATAAGATAATAAAGCTAGTATTATTGAATAGATGTTGCCATGAAACATCACTTGCATAATGTATCCAAAGTGCTTCACATAGCAATCAAAATATGAACATTTATTAACAGTCTAATATATGCCAGATTCTGTGCTAGGTGCTGGAGATACAGTCAGAAATAAAATAAATTTGGTCATCCAGGACTGATATTTTATTGAGTGAGAAAACCTGTATCTAGATAAGTATATACAAAATGGGTATAAGGTAATTTTTTTTTTTTCAGAGAGCTTACTAGAAGTTGGAGGGGATCAGGAAAGTCTGTTTAAAAGAAATCAGGGAGGGAAGATGAGAGGGATAGTTTTCTATTCTACTGTTGTGGAAATGATTGTTTTATTTTTTTAGGTTCAGAATAAAATAAATAAAATTTTAAAAAGAAAAAGATGCCATAAAATATAGAGGAAACCAGGAAGAGAAGGCAAGAAGAAAGTGTGTTCCTGGCATGAGGGATGGTCAGTGCAAAGGCACAGTATGTATAAAAGAGCAGTAAGGCCAGATTGACTGGACCATAGAGCACGTAAAGGGGAGCATACCAAATTTCGAAGGGTTTTCAATGCCAATTAGAAGAGTTTATGTTTAACTGTAGCAGTAATTGGGAGCACCTGGAGTTTATTGAACAGGAAAAAGATGTGGTTAGACCTGTACTTTGGGAAAATCATTTTGGCAGTTAGACGTTGAATTGGAAGGGTAGAAT